>NC_041411.2:64592538-64880038 GCF_900747795.2 Erpetoichthys calabaricus | reverse complement strand
AATCCCAAAACAATAAAGGTTTTTACATAGGTTAAACACCAGTCTTCCTGTCTCAATGGCATAAATGTAAATGGTTACTTAATGGAATAGTTTCATTATTACAGTATTTTTACGACTGAAAACTAATTCAATTTTGCTCACATTGCTGCCTCATCACTAATGTTATGTTATGTTATAAGTAACCCAGGCACTAATGTGTGGCAAAGGTCAAAGGAAATAAAATAACAGAAGTAAAATCAAGAACAAACTTGAAACCAAGAATTATCGGAGAGCAGGTAAACCGTGTGAAAGAAAACTAATTTACAGTATACATCTAATAATAGAAAGGACAAACATATTTGAAATAAATTATGCAGTTATTTATCTTAACTTGGTAAACATACATACCTGGGTATGGAATAGAAAGAAGGGTAAAGTCTGCATACCGCTGAGCCTTGTCTACCTTTTCAGAAGAAGTCACACTGCAGATCAAGAAAGTTCCATAATTAAATGCTCAGTACTAATAATTATCACATTATCTTTTTATGAGTACAATTAAACATTAGCATTTTTATTTTGCATCAACTTTACAAATACAGGAATAACAGACATGGGTTTAAAGTGATGTCTATTGAGTAACTATTGCACAATGTACTTTGAAGGTCATCAAACAAAGTGCATTGACATACAGTGGAATGCTACATAGAACTTACTTGAGGCCAAACTTCACTTTCTTGTTTTCCACCATAAGGTCACAGATGTACCGAACAGAGAGATATCGAAGTAGTTTAATATCGTGACCTCTGACTTTGTCAAAAAGCTGTGAATCTCCATTTCTACAGCAACCAAAAAAGTGCACATCAGAAAACATAAAATAAAGTTGGCACAATAGTTACAAGAAACAACTATCTTTTAAAACAGTTGGCAATCTAAATTTCTTATATTCAATATTTCAAATTGCACTAGAGTTAGAGACAGCATTTAAGAATTAAGGTAGGGAAAAGTGTTTGCCACATTTTTCTAATGAAGTTAGTCAGACTTATTAGGACAGCCTTCTGACCAATATGAAAGAATAGACTTTTCAAATGCAGGCTGTTCTGCAGAGCTCCATTATAACTTGCCTCTCAAGTTCCCTTTCAGCTAAAGTATACACCTAGAACTAGGTCTATAATCTCTTAATGCTTTCTGACTGAAGTGCTTAAAATCAAATTTTGGATTCTCTCTGTATACACAGACTTAATCAGCCTGTTTACATAAAGAAGGGGTAACATAATTTTGTGCAGAAAAAAAAGCTGGTCAAATTGCTTATGACATGCCAATAACTGGTGAACAGTAAGCTTTTAAACAGTTCTCAAGTAGAACAATTGAATATACTAAATATTCAACTGGAATCATCAGCATGTGTTCTATCCTTAGAATATATTTTGATTTAATCTTTATTCAAAGCAACTTGCAAAAAGGGTGGCACGGTGGCACAGTGGGTAGTGCTGCTAGATCGCAGTTGGGAGACCCGGGTTCACTTTGTGGAGTTTGCATGTTCTCCCCGTGTCTGCATGGGTTTCCTCCGGGTGCTCCGGTTTCCTCCCACAATCCAAAGACATGCAGGTTAGGTACATTGGTGATTATAAATTGTCCCTAGTGTGTGCTTGGTGTGTGTGTGTGTGTGTGTGCATGCCCTGTGGTGGGCTGGCGCCCTGCCCAGGTTTGTTTCCTGCCTTGTGCCCTGTGTTGGCTGGGATTGGCTCCAGCTAACCCCCATGACCCTGTAGTTAGGATATAGCGGGTTGGATAATAGATGGAACTTGCAAAATGACAAAAAGTACCAAGTTAACAGGTGATACATAACAAACACTACAAAAAGCTTAATAGTACTATACAGTTAGTCCCAAGGTTACAAACTAACTAGAAGTTAATAGCATAATCACAGCTGTTGTTCCTTGAATATATGTGAGGGGTAGAAAGACTAAGTAATCCCAAAGACAAGGCATTTCTCTCATTCATCTGTGAGACACCATGTGAATTCGGGAATTTTTTGTGGGGGAAGGGCTGGCACTGCATTCTCAGAAACCTGTACTCTTCACCCTAAATTGGTTTAAAGCTACAACAAAGTTTTGAATAAATAAATAAAAGTAAGTAGTGCATTAAAAGGGTAGTGTAGATAATTACAGGTTTTCTTACCCCCAATTGATTCTTAAATAGTCTACATCATTATTTCTACTGATATTTAGAAATAAATGTGTATTGATTGCTTAATATTATTGCCATAACCGGTGTCACACACGTGCGACTGGGAGGCAGCTAGAGGGCCTGAATAATAATAATACCACACCAGACCAGGGGGTGGCAAGCTGCACTAACTCTCTCTCTCAATCTTCTGTAGACCATCTATGGGAAATCCCACTAGGTACCGGTGCCATAGATGACATCATTTC
The DNA here is from genome assembly GCF_900747795.2 of Erpetoichthys calabaricus. Lineage (NCBI taxonomy): Eukaryota > Metazoa > Chordata > Cladistia > Polypteriformes > Polypteridae > Erpetoichthys > Erpetoichthys calabaricus. The sequence continues at coordinate 64,877,627 of NC_041411.2, read as the reverse complement.
CAGTACCAGCCTCATTGATGACATCACTTCCGGTATTGGCGCCGTTAAGGATGTCACTTCCGGGTCTGGTGCTATTGAAGACATCACTTCCAGTTCTGGTGCTGAAGACATTACTTCCTGTACTGACTTTTAAAGCCGCCATGTTCTCACTATCAAATCAGTTCTGTTTTGGACATTGAACCAATCACAACTCAACCAAGGCATAATATATGGGTGGCTGCCCCAAACCTTTGATGTCCTCCAAACCCCGAGTCTTTTTGTGACACCGGACAAATGCATAAATGTTTAACTGATAATTTATTGTGAAAACATTATATTACTATACCTCTTGCTACAGCACATTTGCCAGGATTTGTAACCCATACTTACATACAGTGGTGTGAAAAACTATTTGCCCCCTTCCTGATTTCTTATTCTTTTGCATGTTTGTCACACAAAATGTTTCTGATCATCAAACACATTTAAGCATTAGTCAAATATAACACAAGTAAACACAAAATGCAGTTTGTAAATGGTGGTTTTTATTATTTAGGGAGAAAAAAAAATCCAAACCTACATGGCCCTGTGTGAAAAAGTAATTGCCCCCTGAACCTAATAACTGGTTGGGCCACCCTTAGCAGCAATAACTGCAATCAAGCGTTTGCGATAACTTGCAATGAGTCTTTTACAGCGCTCTGGAGGAATTTTGGCCCACTCATCTTTGCAAAATTGTTGTAATTCAGCTTTATTTGAGGGTTTTCTAGCATGAACCGCCTTTTTAAGGTCATGACATAGCATCTCAATTGGATTCAGGTCAGGACTTTGACTAGGCCACTCCAAAGTCTTCATTTTGTTTTTCTTCAGCCATTCAGAGGTGGATTTGCTGGTGTGTTTTGGGTCATTGTCCTGTTGCAGAACCCAAGATCGCTTCAGCTTGAGTTGACGAACAGATGGCCGGACATTCTCCTTCAGGATTTTTTGGTAGACAGTAGAATTCATGGTTCCATCTATCACAGCAAGCCTTCCAGGTCCTGAAGCAGCAAAACAACCCCAGACCATCACACTACCACCACCATATTTTACTGTTGGTATGATGTTCTTTTTCTGAAATGCTGTGTTCCTTTTACGCCAGATGTAATGGGACATTTGCCTTCCAAAAAGTTCAACTTTTGTCTCATCAGTCCACAAGGTATTTTCCCAAAAGTCTTGGCAATCATTGAGATGTTTCTTAGCAAAATTGAGACGAGCCCTAATGTTCTTTTTGCTTAACAGTGGTTTGCGCCTTGGAAATCTGCCATGCATGCCGTTTTTGCCCAGTCTCTTTCTTATGGTGGAGTCGTGAACACTGACCTTAATTGAGGCAAGTGAGGCCTGCAGTTCTTTAGACGTTGTCCTGGGGTCTTTTGTGACCTCTCGGATGAGTCGTCTCTGCGCTCTTGGGGTAATTTTGGTCGGCCGGCCACTCCTGGGAAGGTTCACCACTGTTCCATGTTTTTGCCATTTGTGGATAATGGCTCTCACTGTGGTTCGCTGGAGTCCCAAAGCTTTAGAAATGGCTTTATAACCTTTACCAGACTGATAGATCTCAATTACTTCTGTTCTCATTTGTTCCTGAATTTCTTTGGATCTTGGCATGATGTCTAGCTTTTGAGGTGGTTTTGGTCTACTTCTCTGTGTCAGGCAGCTCCTATTTACGTGATTTCTTGATTGAAACAGGTGTGGCAGTAATCAGGCCTGGGGGTGGCTACGGAAATTGGACTCAGGTGTGATACACCACAGTTAGGTTATTTTTTAACAAAGGGGCAATTACTTTTTCACACAGGGCCATGTAGGTTTGGATTTTTTTTCTCCCTAAATAATAAACAGCATCATTTAAAAACTGCATTTTGTGTTTACTTGTGTTATATTTGACTAATGGTTAAATGTGTTTGATGATCAGAAACATTTTGTGTGACAAACATGCAAAAGAATAAGAAATCAGGAAGGGGGCAAATAGTTTTTCACACCACTGTATACTGTATATAAGGGAATACTGTTTTGAAAAGAATCATTCAAATTTCATATACTGGTTAAGATGACAGCTCAGCTCTCTAGTTAAGTTGTGCAGTATACTGAAAGGGTACTGAGAAACTCAATTTTTAAAAAGGTATGGTACCAAAATTTAATCAATTTCAGTAGCAGAAGTAAATGACAGCTTTCAAGCATCTTGTGCCGAGTCGTTTATTGGCATGATCTCAAAATAGCCCATCTGCTCTTTGTTGAAATATACATAGTACATCTCCCCCCAGTCTGCAAATAATATAAACACTCAGAAAACTCCAAGGAGGGTCCAAATCATTCAGTGTATTGATTGAGGAGTGTGGCGGAGCAGAGAAGTTTGAGTTTTTTTAGCTGCTTTTAAATTTTAGCATGGGTTAGGTTGGACAGATATGCAGTTGTCCATTATCTGGTTATTGAATGAAAAAATATCACATACTTACCTAACACTGTCGTCATCATCTGGAAATTCATCTGTTTCTGCCCAGGCATCATCTGAACCACCTTCAGATATGTGAAAAGTTAAAAGGGTTTGGAGGAGTCCAGTTAATAGAATGAGTAAAAATTAATTATAATCTTATTTTATACTGTATCGAATACACTTTTTGTTGATAATCATATTATACAGTATATACACATTTTCATATATTCTTTCCTTCTTAATATATACATCATATAAATGTTTGGAAGAGGCTCCTTTTTCTTCCAAATCATTCCAGCACAGACCTCTAAAGGCAGTAATCTTTATAAGGAATCTGTGCCAGAATAAGCGTTGAACACATATGGAAAAAGCTTTTACAGCTAATCTGAAATTGTGCAATTTCATTTTTGTTTTTCTTTAAAACTTTAGTGGTTTGCTTTTATGTTGTTTTACATATTGTTCATGTTAGGATAGTAAAGGCACTATAAATTAATTAGAACATATACCACTTAAATGACAACAAAAGAACCCATTTGTCAAACAACAACTTTCATACATTCATTTTCAGGAACTTGCTTTTTCAAATACTGAGTTGTAAGGAGCTGGAACCAAACTTGGCAGCATTGGGTAGAAGACTGCAACTAACTATGTACAGTAAACCAGTCCACCAAACACCACAAAAATGTTTTAAAGTCATCACATTAATCAAATATACATATCTTAATATTATGAGGATAAAGTCAGATATGCAGTGGAAATATAAAAGCATATGGTGGACAATGTGCAATAAACACAGACAATGACTGGCCCACTGACCCAACATAAATCACTGGTGATCAGCCAAGTTAATTGTTACCCTACATTGCATACCTCATCCAAAAACAGTTTCTCTTAGGTGTGTGGAAGGAGTGTAGGGAAGAATAATTACACGGAAAGCCAAATACCGCAGATGTAAGCGGTATAATATTGTTTATATACTGTATTATATTGGTCTCTCTAAAGCTCAAATAATTTTAAAAAATAAATTTTGCAGTATTATGAGATACAATTTTGGTCCACCTTTTTGACTTCAGATCACCGGAGATAAAATAAATTTAGAATTTGTTTTCACTCTACAGTTGGAATAGTCATCAATTCCATTAGATGAAATGAATATAGACACAGCCTTGATTGAACCATATTTTTGATAAACACAGTGTAAAGTATTTACACTGCATACAAAATTGAGCTTACCTGAGAAAATGTAATTGTAGCCTGTTCTTCCATACAGTTCACCCCACCCAGCTAATGTAGAAGAACGACAGATATGCTAAAGACATAGAAGAGAAAAATAAGGCTGCCCAATCACAGGTATTAAATAAAAGTATGCAAGTCAAAATCCTTCTTTATGATGCTGAATTCTGACTGTATTCAAATTCTCTTCAGAATTTTTCAAAACTTGGCAAAAACATCAAGGTTATTTTAGAATTACATGCCAGACCTGCACTAAACCTCATCATCTTATTGTATTTCACATAAACAGCCATTTTAGATAGGGCTCTGTAATCATACAACTCTCTTTGTTTGGTGGGGGTTAACTGCCAACTTTCATGGAGTATCTTTGGAGCAAACATTGTACTTGCTACATTATTTTCATTTGATTGTGTGCTGTTTTGTTTATAAACGATCGATTGGATGGATGGATGGATGGATAGATAGATACTTTATTAATCCCAAGGGGAAATTCTCATTCTCCAGCAGCAGCATACTGATACAATAAACAATATTAAATTAAACATTGATAATAATGCAGGTAAAAAACAGACACAAACTTTGTATAATGTTAAATGTTAATGTTTACCCCCCCGGGTGGAATTGAAGAGTCGCATAGTTTGGGGGAGGAACGATCTCCTCAATCTGTCAGTGGAGCAGGACAGTGACAGCAGTCTGTCGCTGAAGCTGCTCTTCTGTCTGGAGATGATACTATTTAGTGGACATAAGTAACATATTTAATAGTTAATCAGCCTTTCGGTTCCAGTATTTATACTGGAAACATGGAGAACAGTAAATCAAAATCTGACCTGGTGCAAACTGCAATTTCAATGAAAAACTACTGACATATTTTAACTTTTCTATCCACATTTGCGTTTGTACAAACAGTTCCATCTTACCAGGTACTGGCACACTCTACTGTCAAATGTACTTACATTTATTTGATTTTAAAAAGGAAGGAAAATTATTCAGTGTGCACAAAACATCAAAAATGAGGAAGTACTGACTTGTCTGTTTATCTGGGCTAAATAATGGCACTCTGAAATAGCTATTGTCACAGTTTAAACTTTGCAACTTCTGCATACATTATCAGAAATGGTGCTCTTAGACAATTAACAACTGCTTACAGTTATCTTCATTTTTATATGTTGCCCTCTGTTCTTCAATAATGAACATCTCTCTTATTCTCACCTTCTCAAGTGGATTTAGTAATAAATATGCTACATTAATAATATGCTCACCTTTCCATTATAGAGGATAACCGGACAAACAAACCTTCCTCGACATCTTGCCATTTTGCTCCGATTCACTAAATCCTGAAGCTTGCTTACTTGCAAAGTGCTTTCATATCTGACAAGACAAAAACAGAACACTTGTTGTTAAATCAATATACAGTCTTAAACCATTACAGACAATCTGTTTAAAACTTACAAAATTAATATCTAAGTGTGTGAAGTACAAAGTACAGCAACATTTTTAATGATTGTAGTATAAGCAACAGTATTATGCATTAAAATAAATATTCTAAAATATACACACAATGTTTTATTTCAAAATGTACTTAGGATTTTGAAGTATTCTATACTAAATGATTAAATAAAGGACAAATACTAGAAATATAAAAAATGGTCTCCCACTCCAAGAAGTAACTGTTCATAACATTCTAGCAAAAAAACATTTGTTTTGCCAGCTTTGAGCTAGTAACAGTATAACAGACATGTGGATCACATGACACGAGTAATTTAAGATTTTTTTTTCCTTTTTCCATAGACTTCTTTACAATATATGCAGCTGTACAGAATGAGTAACTTTAAAGCTCCATTATGTCAGACATTTTTCTCTCATTTTCCATGAAAACAGGAGATTAAAATTTTTCCTTAACCATCTATATTAGGTAAGTAACAAAAAAAAAAACTCTCTCTTTAAAGCATCTCCAGTGTTTTTGTTGATATTTCTCCAGATTCTTTGGTTTATATCTCACACACTGCAAAATGTGCAAGTTACACTGTAATCATTCCATTTTAATTTCATGTCTCATGTAAGCACACACACAAGCCATTTCAGCACCACATCATGCTTACCAGCTACAGACACATGCTTTGCTTTGTAATATTCTTCTCTCATGCCAAATACTACTTATAGGAAAATTCCTCCATATCAGTCACTATGAATACAGTGGAAAACATAAATTCCAAGGGAAAGAATAGTGTCAAAAATCTTTGACAAAAATGAATTATTTCTAATTTTGTTTTGTTGTCATAAACATGTCTTATAAGTACAGGTGCCATTGAATTTCTGGAATTGAAAAAAAAATTGTTTCTAATTGGATATATCAATTATTAGCAAGTATTAAGGCTTTTACTTCATGATTCCTCTAGTGCTTCTTAAGCTGCCATTACAAGATGACACAGGCTCTTTTTTCCCCCAACTAAATTTATAATTAACTCTTCATTTAAGACCGCAACTTTCCTGGACAAATGAATATATGGAATAACTGTTACAATATAAATAAATTTGACCTAAATGTTGGGTTTGATTGGTTTTAAGACTGCAGGTTTGCACATGTTTGCAGTAAAGTACATCAGTAATCTACGCAATAACCCAATAATTACTGGTCCAACAAACCTGTTAGTGAGGCATTTTTCACAAGTACATTAAGTCCTTACAGCATGCATTCCTGCCATCTCACTGATCGCTGTCTCCAAATACCATTCTGTGTCACCAAAATTTTAAACTACCGTGTTCTGCAGTCACTCTTATTCTAGCATATAGACCTTGGCAAAACCATTAATGCAAAGAATGAAAAAAAGTACTGATGATGCAGAAAAAGATCTCCAGACCACAACTATTAATTTTAAACACACCATGTGAAATAACCAAACAAATAAGTAAATAAATACATAAAAGTATGTTCAAACTTGAAGAAGAGAGGCAAGGTATGTAATCACTCCATGAACTCCTTTACACATCACGCACATGTCTGCTGATTGAATGATCTGACTTCCTCATTCTTAATGACTAACATTTCTAGTTAGTATTGCACAATTTAGTCTTAATGACTAAAAGAATAGCAAAGGAAAATCTATTATTCAGAAGTCACATGGCAGGTCAAATGGTAGCATACCCTGCTTGAGTAGAAAAACTATTCACCAGAATCAGCTGGAATCATGGGATTTTTAAAACGGTTAAAACTCAGTTGTGTCCGGTCATAGCACTTTTTGTTCAAATGAATGCGGAACCATTTGCTTATCAGTATCATAAAACACAAAAAAAACATCATTACCTGTCTTTATCATGTTCCAAACTTTCATATTCTAAAAAGACAATCTGCCGAGGATAGTGCCCACAAACCTCCCCATTTGTATTCTGAATTATGCTGTACTTGTAATTTCTGCCAAACAGCTCCAAACACCGTTTCTCAATTTGTTCCACCTAAAAAAGAAATCCAAATGTTGAATTAAAACAAGCAAGAAAATAAAATGAGTGAAAACAAACAGCAGTACCTGCCTTTAAGACTCTGTAGATAGCCAAAAGTCTAACATTATCAAACCTTCCCAGTCCAATTCAGGGCTATTCACTTCTTGACATGATGACAGTTTATCATGGCCCACTCATGTACACACTCACTAGGCGGACAGTCTCTAATTAACTATACAAATATCTAGCAAAATTTTCAAAAACTAAAACAAGATAAATGATGAATTAGTATAACATTATGGATGATTTTGTGTCAGAACCTTCAGTAACTAAAAACAGACTAGGCTGGTTCATCAGTGATTTTCTAAAAAGGAATAGTGAACAATTCCAGAAGATTATTCATAGATCATTTTAAGTTTGAAAGTTTTTCTATGCTTGTTGATGGATTTGAAATTGGCAGCATGGACTGGTGACACCAACTGAAACATCACATTAAATGGGGACTAATGGTGCTGTACATCATGAGGAAAACTTTTTGTAATGAGACAAAATTATGAGTAGGGGAAAAAAAAAAACCTTGTGCCCATTAATCTTCAGTGTAATTAATATTCTGATACAATTCAATCCATGTGGAAGGTGTCTTATAGCGCTGTCTCTTTACATTTATCTTTCTGAAATAAAACAACTCCTACTACAGCTAAATGTTTTTGGTACAGAGAGTGAAACATGAGGCTAACAGAGACATACAGAACCCGTCAAAAGTCTGGACACACCCAGAAATGTTCAGGTTTCTGACCAAATTTGATACATTTTTACGCGGATACCATGAAATCAATTCAAAAATACTGCCAACATAATGTTGCTTGAAATGACTGATTTTTAACTTATGTTTTTATATAAGACTGCAAAGTCCCATTTTCAGCAGCCATTATTTCAGTGTCCCAATGGTCGACATCCTCTTCTTTTACTTAGTCATGTTTAAATACTAACTCGTTACTAGAGAAATATCAGTAATTGCATTTGCACAATTGAAATATGGTATTCTGTTAACTTTGGTTGCAAGATACAGTACTGGCATTCATTAACTTTTTTCCTGGGTTCCAAAATATAGCAGCTTTCTCAAAAAAAAAAGTATTTTACAGAATGAAGGTTATTCCACTTAACTGAAGATTTCACACAAAAATGTCTATTACACTTTTGAGAGAAGAGGGCAAACAGGATCTTTTCACTGCTGCAGGTGACACTGCTATTTGGCGTGAATTTAAGGATGAAGCCACTGAAGGACCTGTAAGGCATTTCTTTCTCAAACTACACACTCCATTGTCCTTATCTGCTTATGCAGTCAGGTCTTCCCCTTCTTTCACTATCCTGGTTAGGATCCAGTTTACCCTATTCTCTCAAGCCTGTAGTAGACACGTTTGTACAAAACCTTCCGTTTTTTGGCAATCTGTCACATGGAATAACCTTAATTCTGCAAACAACAACAAGCAGTTTCATTCTGGACAATTTCTGAAGCCAGACCTGAACTTTAGCAATGCCAATACCTTGAAACCCAAGTAAACAAAACAAGATATCAAAGGTGCAAAAGAAACTACAAAGGTTTCTCTAATAACCAATTTGCATTTAAAATAACTAAAGATATGCAAACATTGATAACCATTAGGATACTGAATGAAGTACTGACTTAAGTTCCTTAAAATGGAGCTTTCCAGTCTTATGTGAATAAGAAAGTTTAAAAAAAAAAAAAAAGTAATTTCAAGCAGTAATAGCTATTATCAACACTGATTATGTCTTGGCTGCATTTTAAATCAATTAACTGGAATCGTGATAAAAAGGTATCAATTTCTATGAAAAACATGAACATTTCTGGGTATGCTGAGATGTTTGTCTCATACTGTGCCTATACAATTACTGTATATACAAATAATTAAATCAGCCACTCTACAAGCATGGAAATGTTCAGAACTACAATACATGAATCTAATGTTTTAACACTTTAGATAAATAAGAAACAATATAAATATTCAAACAACCCAAGAAGATATATTACAGTAATTCAGTTAAATATTATAAATCATGCATAGATTACCTGAAGAGTGTGCTTATAAACTCAGTACACAAACATTCTATTATTATCTGCTCTATGCATATGCTTGCTAACGCTGAATTACCTTTGGATTGACTTCTTTCGCCCGGTACTGACATTTCGAGAAGTAATCAATGAGCTCAGCTATCTCTTCATTCTTCTTCCCTGAAATCCCCGAGGCTGTGAGAGCCGACGAGGCCATCGCAGACCGACCTAGAGGGGCTCCTCTCGCTGCCTCAATCCGGACGGTGCCCCCTTCAAAGACCGCAGCACCTTGGGATGCGCCTGGACCACCTGGCCATCTTTTCTTCGGAAGTCTTTTCTTCACCGCCCGCTTTAGGGGGCCGGAGCCGGGGAAGCCGCGGCGATTCAGGGCCCCGGGCGAGTGGAAGCCCAGCGAGAATGAAAGGGCTCAATGCCGAAATGACAAGAGACAAGGGGCGGGTCTGGACAGGCTACAATCATGCAGCGTGCTCTTCAAGTTTCTTTCACTAATACAGAAAATAAAAATTTAAATCTCAACCCGTGAGTTCTCGGCGGCAAGACAGATTCCTTCGATTTCCAATTAACATAAAATGAAGCCAACGAAATCACTCACTTCCACTTTCAGGAATAAAAGGACAATGCAATAGGTGCAGCTTGAAAACTTTAAAACATGGACATTTCTAATCAAACAATTAGAACAATTAAAAGGTACACAATTAAATAATTATGCGGGTATTCGAGAAGTTGCCGCAATTCTACCCTTCAAAAAGGAGCTCTTTCTATCCACACAAAGCTGGGAATATGCCGCAGGAAACACCGTTGCTTTTCTGGCCTGGTATTCAATTCCACTGTTTCAGGTGCTTCCGGGAAGAAAACGTATCCTTCACTTTCCGAAAGTTTAAAAAGCTCCTCATCCTGATAATACAACTAGAAAGCAAATAGTGACGGTCTCATTTTGAAGTAGTAAGGCAGCAAGGTCCAAATGTCGGTGAGCAGCAGGCGATAAACAGGAAGCTTGTAATAGCACGTGACTCAACCACTCCGCTACCAAAGGAGGATGGGAAAATGAGTAGGAACGGAAACTAAGCCTACAAATAAACGGAAAAGGACGAACACGGACGGATCGCGTTTTGGTTTGTTAAAGCAGATTTGGAGCTGCTGTGTTTATTCTTAGTGTATGGTGTAAAATATATTAATAATATTACCTGTTGAAACCAGGTCAGGAGGTTTTCAGTTGGCACCCCAGGGATATGCACACCTGTCTGTACAAATCATAATGTGCCTTTTTACTTACAAGTAAAAGGAAGTTTAGTGATGGGGTCGAAAAAATTCACCATTGAGTTAAGTTTAGATTTTGCTTCTATGATTTTCAAACGTCACAACAAGTAGATTTCTGCACGGTGTTTGTAGGAGTGTCTTTGGAAAATCAAAACTGATTTTCACATCTTAAAATTATAATTGTTGTCGTAGAATTTTTGCATTGTGTTGGACTCCTGGATGACTACATCCTAGAAAAAACTGAAAATTTTAGAACTCGAGGTTTCAAAGATATCCACTCTGAACATCAATATCTATGTACAACGATACATTATGAGAACCTGGATTTATCTCCTTCAAACAATCATGTTTGTCTCATGACAGGTTCCAGGACTATTGTTTTTGGTCCAGTTTGGTTCAGTACTTATCCCCATAACCTTCAAAAACTGTTTGGCCCACTGTATGTCCAATAATAAATGATGTAGAACTTGTTTAATTTAAGCAGAATCTTTGCTGTTCCTCTGTTTAGTCGTCTATAAGGGACCAGCCCTTATAGATTTGCAACATTTTTCCACTAGTGTTTTTTTTAAGAAATGTAAATTATTTTAATATACATTGTGGCCACCAGGGTGTGCACCAGTCACCCAAACCCGACACAAACAGACACAAGGCAAAAGTCCAGCACAACATACATTTTTTTATTTAACTGTGGGAAACACTTTTACTTGTTTCCCACCTGCACAACACATTATGTGCCATGCACAATAAATAAATAGATAAACAAAGCACTTGTCTTTGTCTTCCATTCTTTCTCTCTCTCTCTCTCTCCATCTTCTGTCTCCACTCCTCCTCCGGCAAGCTTCGTCCTCCTCCTCCTCCTGACTCTGGCTCCAGGAGTAGTGTCCGCTGGTTCCTTTTATGTGATCTCCGGAAGTACTTCCATTGTCCCAAAGGTTTGGTCCAGGAACACTTCTGGGCAAGGCTGGAGCCCCATGAAGTAGGGCTGCCCTGTCCCTACAGCAGAACTCCAAATTCCATGATTCCCTGAGGAAAACCATAGTGCTGCAGCAACCCAGGGAGGCTGCCATCTAAAGTAGTGCCTTGTGTATGTCTGTTCCCCTGGGTCCTTCCATTATAGTGGCGTCCCTGCCTTGAAAGGGCCCCGACCGTCCATCACAATATGTACACACACACACACACACACTCACAAACACAAACATGCAAATTTATAAGTAAACATAGCTGAGAGCTTGTTTGTCCTGCAAGGGTGTATGCTAGATGATGAAGAGAAAGTAACACACACAAACACACACACACAACAGATCTGTAAAGGCTGACATGCACAGACGCATTAAGCCACCAATCTAAGCAGCTTGTTTACTTCATTTGACCTAATGTGTTCAGTCTCAAATTAAAAATTGTTTAAGTTGTTCATTTGATTTAATTCCTTCGTTCATTGGACTCTACATTTACTATACATAATGAATACTGTATTATAAAAGTTAATATACTTGATTTTTATATTACTGTACTAGTGGGCTTTGCCCCCTGCTCGCTTCGCTCGCCAACCCCCGTGTTTGGTTTTCCGGATACACACTTTTAAGATTTTTTTTTCTTTGAATTGTAGCTATTTCATTAGTTTCACTTTTATTTCAGAACTTCTGTAAAAACAATATTTGTAATCTTGCGAGTCCCAATATGCTGAATCTTTTCAATGAGGTCAGGATAGGTTTCTCTGTTTTGAATTTCAGCACAGACAAAACGATCTATATCATCAGCAGTTCATATTTTTTTTTTTAGAAAGTAAAAAAGTAAGTAGAGTTCTGCATTGGACTCCTGTCTGTAAAGTTGTGCTATTTTCCTCTCACAGTTCCAAAAGTACATGGGGTTACCAAGGTGATACCCCAGCTTTTGTCTAGATTTTTGTTCAAGGGCTAGACAGAATGTTTTTGACTCCTGGGGTAAATTTAACTTTTTAAATAAGCAAACAGATAAATATATATACATTAACAAAGTAACCAATAAATGCATGTGCGGTAAACTCCGTTTTTGAAATTCTCAAGATTCTTTATTTGTCACATGCATAGTTATACAGGACAACACGCAGTGAAATGCATCCTGATCCGCTTATCAAAAACTGTGCAAAGTTAGAAGAATATCAGTTAGATTAACAAAAAGTCATAGATTGAAAGATAATAGTAAAGTAGAACATAATAAATAAGTAAAATTATGTGAATAAAGTAGAATTAAGTGTTAAGGTGCAATACTGTAGTAATTATTGGGCAAAACCAAAGTTAGACTGGTGCATAGTTAAATGAGGCAGTTTGTTTGTTTGCGCTGCTGCGATCTTTACTTTCTTTTTTATATTTTCTAATTTTCCTACTTCATATCCTTTAACTTTCTCCACATGTGTATAGCGCCAATGTGTGTTTGTTTTTTTTTGAGCCTTTCTAATTTCCCTGGTTTCATAGTCTCTAACCTGCTCTGCGTGTGTTTAGTGCCCACGTTTGTAAACATCTTTATGAAGTTCTGCTTTGTCTTTTACTCACTGTCATTTAATTCTGAGCCAGATTGGACCTGCTTTTTTTTCAATTCCACTTGTTCCGGGCGGATAATTACTTTCCTTATTTTCTGAATTTGCACCTTGATTATTCTTTTTTGCTCTTTTTTCTGTCCAACGCATTTGAGTCTCTTTTCTCCTCGCTGCTTTCTTCTTCGCTTATATGTCGACATTTAATTTATAACGTACTGTCCTTATACGCTTTATATATGCTGAGAGCCCTGGATCTGTGTGTGCTCAAATCCTTAACAAGACTGAATGTTTTGCTGCCTATTGTCCTATTTGATAGATTGTAAGTAGGGTTTGTCTTTGGTCTCGCGGGTCTTTAAAATGTCTCCCGAGAAGATCACGTATCGTAGACTTGCTTTTTGCTTTCCAGGACAGGATTTTTTTTTATATATAGAGAGACAGTACAATTGGTTGTATTGCATTGTGAAATCTTCCATTGAGTGATTTCCTGCAGTATCACTAAAGTGAAATGTACCTGGAAGTGCAATATGGACCATTCATAGTGATATTTTATTGTAGGATAATCTCCCATTTCTCAGCTTGTACCTACTGTGTATACTGTATATGTTATTAAAGGTATGCTTGTGACTGAGAAGGGAAAAATGGAGAGTGAATGTATTGGCTTTATCGCCTTCTAGAAATACGACCTGGTGCCATGAGGAAACAATTTTCTTTTACTCAACTTCACTATGTATGCAAGGATTTTGATGAACAAGCAGCCTTAAAATGAAGTTTCTCTTCCTGGTCTCCTATCACAAGTATCTTTGTTCCCACTTATTGTAGAAAGCTGTTGCAATCGGTGGCAGCGGTGGGATGGCTTTAAACCAGGAAAGAGGAATTCAAAATGTAAGTGTCTCAGGAGATTGCCTTGAGAAGTGGTTCTTCTTTTTAGTAGTCAGTGAAACTTGTGGCCACAAGTTTTTGCTGCAGGCAATTTGGTAATCTTGTTTCTATAGCTGACCATTTTTCTTTCAGAGAAACACAGCAGTATGTGATTGCATTGAATATGAAACTTAGACTTAGATTAATAATCTCCTTCTAGCCATAACCATTTCTACTCTGTGTTGTCACTGGGACCACCAATGCCGTAACCCTGGATTTTCTTTACGTTGTCAATATAAATTTCTGATCTTTTTTCAGTCTTCCTTTGGCTTTTTTTTCATGACCACAATCACCCAACATCTGCATCTTTGAGCTCCTCTGGTGATTTTGTGCTTTACAGAAACATCTTTGAACTGTGGATGTAATGCTTTCTGTTTCCACTAGATGGTATTGAAACGTGAAAAATGCAGAAATCATCCCTATCCTGTGTGAAGCCACAATTTTATTTAGCAATTTAAAGTGGGTAGAACGCTACCCAGTTAAAAGCAATGACAATAATAATATAACATTCCCAAACACACATTTATCCAATTTAGGTTAAAGCCTGACAGACTGGAGCCTATCTTAGCAGCAACAAGTGTATAGTAGGAAGCAATACTGGACAGGGCACCATTACATTACAGAAGCCCACTTGTGTAACCAGTGTAGCTCTGAGAATGTGACAGGAATAATGGAGTAGCAGTACTGGGAAATGTAGAAACTCCACACGGACAGTAACAGGGTGATTCAAACTCAGAATACTAGGCGTGTGAAGCACAAACAGCCGCACCAACCTCTAACACCTGTGGAGGATTGCCGGCTTTTTACTCCGGCCCTCACCCCCAGGCCGCCAGGAGGAGCTCTCCCAGCAGCGTGGACGTGCCCCGAGTTCCAGCAGGGCCTCATGGACTATGTAGTTTTTATACACAGCCCTGCTGGATACCTTGGGGGCCACCGGGACTCGCTGTAGGGGGGCTCATGGACTCTTATGTGCCCTATAACCCGGGAGTACGTCACGGTCACGTGACAGGAAGGAGCGACGTGCTCCCGGGTTGAAGAAAAGGACTGTTTACCCTGACCCAGAAGGAAAAAGGAACTGTGGACTGTTGGACAGGAACACCTCTGGGTCAGGGTGTATAAAAGGACTGTGGGAAAGCCCAGACACTGAGCTGAGCTGGGTGGAAGGGTGGCAACGCGTCTGGGAGTGAGGAGGATTATTGTTATTATTGATTGTTTATTGGGTATTCATTTGACGTGTAGTCTGATGGTTCAAGGGGTCACGGAGACCTTAAACTGTCACACACCATACTTTTGATATCAAAAGTGTGCCGTGGAGGGTGAGGGAGTCCATTTGGCTCAAGTCATCGCAACTCTGACTTTGCCTGTTATAACTTAATGAGGAGCTGCAGAGGTTTATTTTCCTGAGGAACGCTACTGACTGGAATTTTTATTTCCTTCTCCTCTATCATCTGACCATGTAAAGGTCTGTAAATTGCCATGATGTGTTGGTCTTTGAGATTCATTCTGTTTAACAGTGTGGTGATGTATGAAATGGTTGTATGTTTTTTTTTTTAAGTTGGTGTTGTAAATATATGCAAGTGTTCCTGTGTCTCTCTCTTCTCAGTGAAGAATAGTATACAAAAGTATATTTAATCATAATATTCATTGTAATTCTAAAACATGCAGCAATTACCTTTTGTAGAATTCTTAATTATTTTTTCTAGATATTGGGAACTTGATTCTGTTTATTCCATGAACCTGCTTATTCTGTTACAGGTTTCTGGGAGACTAATCCCTAAAACATAAGGATTGGGAGTAAGGTAAGAACCCACCTGGATGGAACTACAGTGTAATACACAGCAGCATATTTTTGCACCCACCAGAACTTCCTCAGGGCCATTAACTGTCACTAATTAACATCGTTGGTGTGCAATAAAAGAAAAAAATAACCTGAGAAGACCTACATGCACAGAAGGAGCCCATACTGTATATTGTGACTCGCGTGCACATAGAGGACAGATTAAGGTGATTCTGATGATTGTAATTACCCACCACTCCAGGGGTTGGCACTGTGTTCTAATGCCTGTTCACTTCCTCCCTCTGCAGACCGGATGACTGACAGCTCTAACATCTCTGATGTCACTTCTGGTGTACATCCACCTGGACACACCTTTTCCTGCCAGAAAGACAGATAACCAGAAGTTCAGCCATTTTGAGATCAGTTCACGGTGGAACTCCCGTCTGAAAAGACATTGTTTGCAATCATTCTGTTTCTTTTTCTGCTTTTTAATTATACACTGCCACTGAGTGGTGCCCCGACTCTTTATTGTGGTCTGTCTAATCTCTTACGTTGTGCTACACTGAAACTACAGTGCATTTTTATTTTGTTATTTGAGTAGTCTCATTAATAATACATTAATTTACTAAATAATGGTTTTAGTGAAAACAGCCTGAATTTATCAAGATTCATCAGGGGGTTGAAAGTGGTCCAGACTAACAGTGTTCCATGTTGACTCCAGTGAGCCCTACTGGTAAAGTAAATGAGACTCTCAATTCTATAAGCATTATAGATATTAAAACAATTTTTTTTTCTGAATGCACCCTAAAAACACTATGAAAATTATGTTTTTTTTCATTAAAGTAACTTGAAGTAGTTACAGACATGTGATGTGTTTGGAGTGCCCAATCAATGGATGGTGAGCCTTGAACCTACAGCTTTATGGTTTTCCGTCACAAGGCCACACTGCCTTACCACACCTGACTGTTTAATAGTCACTGGTTCTTTGAATTAATCAGCATTCAAGGAATGATGTCAGATGTGAAAAGTATTCATACCAAGCCTCTAATGATAACACCTAGGGCACTTTTTTTTTCATAACTTCTTACTGTTCAATCAAAGGCAGGGATTTTAAATATGCGTAAACTCTAGTAATGGAAAATGTATTCTTAATGCTTATTAAATTGTTATCAATCAGCAGCTTTGAATGCACAGAACAAAAATATTAAACTGCAAAAATTACAATGCATGCTGGAGAATAGAAAAAAAAAATCATCCAAAAAAAGACAGCATGCCAGACAGCAGAGGAAAACAAAAGAAAATAATGAAGCCTGCCCACCTGTAGGCTCTCCAAGAGAAAAAATACCTTCACTGTTCTGTGTCAGAGCTCCTCAGTTTGACATTATACTCCTGGAATTTGCAGTTGTGACTTCAGATTGCTTCTCTCAGACACTCCGACATACATACAAAAACTGACCACATGCTTAAGAGCAAAAAGTCATCCGTCCCACTGCCACTTTTACACAGTGTTTTAAAAGCAGCCTACGTTTACAATATTAGATTTACACTTATTATTCTTTAAACACATTATGCAGACAGTCAGGCCCCCTTCTGCTTATATTATATACCATACTGTATATACTTGTGTTTAAATTCTCGCGTGGATCAGTCAGTGCTTGATTGTACTGTATAATTTCTGGTATTTTATAATATCAGTCGTATAAGTCGAATGCAGAGAACTCATGCTTTTAGTCCAAGAGATTATGACATGCTAACACCCACCTGAGAGAGTAACCACGGAGCACACGGCCTTTTTTTCTATGTATTGTGCCTACGTGACCACCCGGTAATACCCAAACTATTGCAAAGTGACATTTGCACTGTTTTGTGTTTTTTTGTATCTCACGCATTCATACACCTTTATCGTAAGAGCATCTCTTATCTACGATGGAGGTTTCAATCAGAAGAAAATACGAAGCTGGTTTTAAATTAAAAGTTGTTGAAGTGGCGAAAGAAATTGGTAACCGAGCTTGTGCAACAAAATTCGATGTGTCTGAGAAACTGATGTGAGATTGGAGGAGGCAAGAAGATGTAAAAAAAAAAAGAAAATTTAAGAGTCGCATTTTTGAACGGGCGTATAAGTTGGGGTCTGATTTTATGATCAATTGTATATATCCGGTAATCCTTAAGTTCTATGTTGCACAAGTAAGGCCTTACCTGTAGTACTGTGTGCAGTTTTGGACACCAGGCTACGTGGTCTGGGGAAGGCGTAAGCCCTCTTCCGGTCCTCTGGGGTGTCCCGGCCAGGTCGCCCCCCCAGCCACCTGCGACACCAGATATGAGGATTGTTTGCATCTCTTGGACTGTCCCAGACCTACCTGATTACAGACCCACATTGTATTGAAAAACTCAAAAACTTCAAAAGACTTTGCTGGACAGTTATTTTATCCAAAGATCTTGACTATACATTGTTCTCCTCTCTTGCTAAATGAATCTTAGCCTGGAGAGGTCTATTATTAATTTTTACATCTCTCACCTAAAGGTTTTCCAATGCTGTATCTGTCCTGGTGTCTATATAAGCACAGGGAACTCCAGTTTCTGTATTACATCTCGCCTGAAGACGCGGCCTGAGTTGCCTTGAAAGCTTGCATATTGTAATCTTTCTAGTTAGCCAATAAAATACGTCATTTTACTTAACTTCTCAGTACACCCATAATGGCCAACAACACCCTAGTACTAAATTCTTTGTTAGGCAAGTGATGTCCACACACTTAAGAAAAACAATTGCGGCTATATCAAGCCACCGACATCAAGCGCTGTATGCAACTGCTGGCTACAACAGAAATACACACAACAGGCTGCAAAAAGATGGTCCTATTTAACTCTTAGCACCTGAATATTAGACCCTCAGGTATGTTTCATTACCCATTTTCCTGCGACAATTTGCACATACAACTGAAGCGCAGGTGCGATTTATTGGTATGCATTGACTGCGTCAAATTAATCAGAGTCAGGCTGCAATGCATTCTCTTTGATCTTACACTGGGACTTATTGACAAACTGATTTGCATTTAGAAAGGCTCCATTGCACACTCTTTTTTTTTTTTTTTTTTTTTGCTTTTCCTGGCGCATTCTCTTTTTTTTCCCAAAGCTGTCTTCCTCCCCATTCTGAAATACTTCGGCGAGCTTCCACTCATCTAAAATGTAAGCTTTATGAATGCAGTTGAGACATGTTCCTAATCTGCCTGATTAACATTTTCTACTCATTCTGCGATCTTATGCATGTGTATTGTCAAAATATAATCCATATCTTAAACACACCCATCTCTGCACTGTAATAAAACTGTCTGGTTCACAATGAATTGTAATAAGAATAAAGAGGGGCAGAAGATTGATGGTCACATGCCAAAAAAGCAAGAGGAGCGAGACTCTTGTAGACATTAAATCAGGGCTCCTCACAAAAGAAATGATTGGGAGGCAAATATGTTATGCAGACGATATCTGGAAGATAAAGAATAATCATTCTATTTACTTTTTAACCAATCCAATTCAAGATTGGGAGGAGGTATCCTGGTGGTATTGAGTGCACAGCAGGAATAAGCTCTAGTTGTGGAGGCAATGCACCACAGGTACTAATTGAAATATGATAGTTTCTTAGTATCCTCAGTGCCAACAGGAACTGTGCTAAGGCATTACATGTTGAGAAATCAAGAGCTATCTGAAATAATATTAGAGGTCATGTCCCCATTATTGTTTTCCAAGTGTATATTTTGAAGTGTCTATGGAGTAGGGAGCAATTAAAGCGAATCAGTTCACCCTCATCTAACAGAGTTGAGTAACCAACAGCATTGTAAGGCACATGCTGGAAACATTGATCTGCTGCGTTTGGAATGGACGTTGCTGAAAGAGTACTCAAAAAAAAAAAAAACTATGTTGCCCACCTCAGTGTGTGTACCCAAATACTAGCAATTGCTTTATCATTACCAAGTGTTAAAAAGTCTGAACCTTAATTGTCAATTTAGCTAAAAGATATCATCCACCTGGTTCTGAGAGGCTAATTGACTTTGAGGTCACTAATGAAAGAAAGAAAGAAAGAAAGAAAGAAAGAAAGAAAGAAAGAAAGAAAGAAAGAAAGAAAGAAAGAAAGAAAGAAAGAAAGAAAGAAAGAAAGAAAGAAAGAAAGAAAGAAAGAAAGTTGTTTTGCAGTGTAGATGTAATGTTACCCTATAATGTGATTAGTGACCCAGCTGTTGACATGGATGCCTGATCCTCAATCCAAAGGGTGGAAAGTGTGTCCATTTTATGACCAGTGGAGAATATGATGGATGGCAGGCATGGGCTGGCGTCTTGAACCAGTGTGGTGCATGATTATTTACCTGGCCAGGAGGCCACCGTACTGAATGGCTGAGAAGAAGGGCAGGCTGTTACCTGCCTTTGCGAGGAGATGTCAACCTCAGAGAGAACATGTTGGTGAAGCTTCTTTCCTAGCTGGGAAAGGAAAGGGGGAGACAATCTATTTGGACCATAGGCTCCATATGCTAGTGGACAGGATCGCTGGGCTAGGCTTCCCACACAGACACCCACAGAGCATGCTTTGACCTGTAATCCAGTGGGGAAGCCCTGTTGGGTTCAATGGGAGCTGTCAGAGGGAGCTGTTGAGATTTGTAATCCATACTTTGTGAGGCTTCTGTTTCACCCAGAAACACCCTAGCATCAGAAGTACTCCCAGGTCCAACATAAAAGAAGCCTCTGGACCGCATCCAGGAGAGTTGGAGTCGGGTGTGGAGGATGAACAAAGCTCACCTGGGAGGTGTGGAGGAGATGAAAGAGAGAAAGAGAGATGGAATATTTGTGTTTATGCCACTTTTGGAGCCCTTTTGTAAGGTATTGGTGCAGATAAACCCTGCATTCAAACTGGGACTTGTGTTGGTGAGGTTGTGTCTGGGGTTTGGAGTGCTGCAATGCCCCCTTACTGGTCACATGAAAAAAACATATTGGCCTGTACTGTACTGTCCCTCTAACAGAGCAGGCAGCTAGGCAGCTGCTTTGGAGAGCCATCATTTAAATGTAACTAAAGAGTCAACGGTGTTTTTGTACATTCAGATAGGTCTGAGAGAAATAAAAGACCCAATATAACCAGTGGTCTTCTGTGACAAGCAAATAGAGAGGGTCAGCAGTTTTAGGTTCATGAGAAGCATACTGGACAGCAGCCCGAACTTCAGTGAAATCACTCAATATATCAACTGAAAGCGTCAGCAGAGTGGTGATTCGTTAAGGAGACTAAGAAGCAGGATCCTACAGAATCACTACACATTTTACAAAGAGAGCATACTGACCTTCTCATTCCTGGTTTGACGTGGGGAGCTTTTTGTAGGCATCAGGTGTAAACTGAGGAACTTTTAATGCCCAGGTAATGCAACCATGAGTTTCTTTATACTGTAATATCTCTCTCACTGTATATATATATATATATATATATATATATATATATATATATATATAATATCCAACGTCTGTCTGTCTGTTTGTATGTCTGTCCACTTTTCTCGTGAGAATTACTTAACGGATTTAGATCAGATTTTTTTCTATAATTTGCTTGAACATTCCTGTTGATTTTCCGACTTCTCTCGTCCCGCTAAGTATCATAGTTGGATGGTGGTACTGATTTATTTGCACAAATATGAGAGAGCAGCTCTGGCCTGAGGGAAGGGGAGCGGGGTCCTCCTCACTCATGCGCCAGCCTCCGTTCGAGTCACTCTACCTCTCACCACGTGTTGGAGCGTACCTTGCCTCCGCTTAGCTAGCGATGCCTGTTTATTCAACAGACATCATCATCTACAGATTGTTAAGGAGTAACGCTTGACATTTTTGAGAGAGACAGAGATCAGACTATGTGTGTTTTAGAGGGTAGCTGCTGATTGCCAGAGATATCATGGCCATGCGCTTTT
Source organism: Erpetoichthys calabaricus (assembly GCF_900747795.2). NCBI lineage: Eukaryota > Metazoa > Chordata > Cladistia > Polypteriformes > Polypteridae > Erpetoichthys > Erpetoichthys calabaricus. Next base: position 64,856,039 of record NC_041411.2, on the reverse strand, counting down.
CTCCCCACGTGGGGGACATTCTCCTGTCAGAGCTGAAGACAATCAGATACAGTGCCAACGTTTGATATTAGAGCATACCTACCTTCCGCTTGGCCAGAATTACATTTTTTTTTAAATTGATTTTTAAAGTTTGTCCTGTTTCACTACTACACTACACCTCACTACACTAATATGGGCGGAGTGGTGGCTCTGAGGCTAGGGATCTGCAGTGGTAATCAGAAGGTTGCCGGTTCAAATCCTGTAAACAGCAAAAGTGACTCTGCTTCGTTGGGCCCTTGACCAAGGCCCTTAACCTGAAATTGCTCTGTTCTGGGTATGACATTAATCTGCATCTACCCCTGCAAGTAGGCCCTCCAACCTCCAGGGAAAAACCTGGGGGTTGGTGGCAGAATTGGCACTCCAGTCACCATAACAAAAAAACTCCCACTGTTCCATTCCATCTGAACTAGTGTGGTGCTGAGGTGTCACCCGTTGCATGGCTGCACTCGGGTCCTAATCTGGGATCCTGACTTGATTTGTCATGTGGTGGTTGCAGCAATGCGTTGTATCAGTGCGTGCTCCTAACCTCTCTGTCTCTGTTTCACAACTATGTGGGCTGAGCCACGGGGGACAGCTGGTGTATTATAAATGTGAATATGTGTTTGTTCATTCTATGCTTACAGTGCAACAATTACATTTCCTTTCCTCTTAAACTCATTTGTACTTTAGTGGAAGTTTCTTACTTCCATTGTTAAAGTCAAGCAGTAGCTGAACTGAGCTGGGTGTGTACCTCTTCTGCCTTTTGACTAACTTATACTGGGGATCCATTTTGCTGTCATGAATGGTTGCCAGACAAGTTAAAGTGGGAAATATAGAAAATATATGAATTGAAATGACCTCCCTCAAGGTAAATTTGAAACACGTAACTAATCCAAAATTGCAGTCGCACAGAATGTTCCTCTGTTTTAAGAGAGACAAGTTAGCCAATGCTTTTGAATGGGAGATTCTGAAATTTCAAAAATTTGTACAGCATGCTGTATTTGAGAAATCATAGCAAAGTTTCTTGAAAAATAAAATTTAAAATGTAAAAAATGTAAAATGTAAAATTTTAACGAAATTTGTCCACTGGAAGCCACGTTGTTTGGAGTGGACAGAGAGACAGATAAGGCTATCACAGTAGGCACCCTCTGTGATATTCAAAAATAACTGTGATCTTCATCCATCCATTTTCTAACCTGCTGAATCCGAGCACAGGGTCATGGGTCAGGGTCAGTCAGTCATCGTCCAACTCCTTATATCCTAAAACAGAGTCACGGGGGTCTGCTGGAGCCAATCCCAGCCAACACAGGGCAAGGAACCAATCCTGGGCAGGGCGCCAATCCACCACAGGACACACACACACCAGGGCCAATTTAGAATCGCCAATCGACCTAACCTGCGTGTCTTTGGACTGTGGGAGGAAACCGGAGCACCCATGAGGAAACCCATGCAGGCATGGGGAGAAAATGCAAACTCCACGCTCGGAGAACCCGGGAAGCGAACCCAGGTCTCATTACTGCAAGGCAGCAGCACTACCACTGTGCTACCGTGTGATGTTCAAAAATGTCAAATGTCTAATATCATGTAAGATTTCCTTTAAACTTGCAAAGATACAAAGCCTGTATTGTGTGTTTTGGTGTAACATAAGTGTTAGATTTCCTGACTTAAATTTCCATTAATTTTGCCCTTGCCTTATTTAATGATTTTTCAATTTCGGTTTGGGTTTTGATCATCAAAGGATCCAAATAAACCATTAGGTTCTGCTTCTCTTTTGTAATTATCATTATTGAAAAGTACTTGTAACGTTTCGGACATCATTTTTGGTTTATTACAGTCATACCAGATATTCACTGCATACTCACGCGACAGGAAAAAAGGTCACCACAGACAGAAAACTAACCAAAAGTAAAACTTCTTGTGACTTTATTCTTTGGCTTTGATCTTATTTGAGCGTCTTTTAACTTTGGTTTCTGTTTCACATATTGAGCTGTGCCATTATTCTTACTTCAATTTCAGGCTTGAACTTTACTTTATTCTACGACGACATCTCTTCTCCTATGTATAAACTATCTGCTGCTACTTTCCTTCTTAGCAGTTGTCATACATGTGCACTTAGGGGACAACCAAAGGATCCAACATGGGGCATTAACACATCAGAAAATGGGTTGGTGATGAGTACAAATGCCTTTTCTCTTTCTCCCTACAGACCCGGAAGAATAAGTAAAGTCTCATCGCTTCCACTTTTTACAGATGACCTCATTCTGTCCTGTCTTGATGACCTCACTTCCATTTCATTCTGATGACCTCACCCTAATTTCTGCTGCCTTAATATAAACCAACCTGAATCCATTTTCATTTGTCATTTGTTGTTTTGCAGAAAGAAAGAACAGTATCAGTCATTGTTTACTACTCCTCACAATATACAGGGTAACTCCCCAAACACTTTGTTTTGGTCTGCTTCCAAAGTTATTGACACAGTACAGGCTCATTCTAGTCAAACATCATTTTCCAATTTCGTATTGTATGTGTTTTACCCTGCACATACAGTGGATTCAGAAAGTATTCAGACCCTTATCTGTGCTTTACCACCATTTTATGGTGAAGGTCTACAGGTCCATGGACTTCATGGCTTGGTGTTTGTCCTGACATGGAGTGTGAATTGTGGAACTTTATATAGATAGGTGTATGCCTTTCTAAAAGATGTCCAATCAATTCAGTTTGTGACAGGTGGAGTCCAGTCAAGTTCTGGACATATCTCAAGGAGAATTAAAGCCAACAAATTTCACCTGACCACAATGTTGAGTGCCATAGCAAAAGGTCTGAATGCTTACTTGAATGAGAGTTTTCAGTTTTTGATTTTTAATACATTTGCAAACCTTCCTGAAAACATGATTTCACTTTGTCATTATGGGTTATTGAGTGTAGATTGAATGGCAAGTTTATATATTTCAAAATAAATCTACAGCACAATGAAGTGTTGTGGACAGTCACGGGCACTGCAGCCTCCCAAACCTCAGATGCCACTACCTAGACACAAGTCCTAAGCTCATATAAGTAGTCTATTAAGCACAATAATCCTTACAATAGCCATCCAACACACAATACCTCTCGTTGTCCTTTTCCCTCTCTTCCACACCTCCAGCCAAGCTTTGTCCACTTCCACCTGACTCTGACTCACCTGGATATGGCAGGACAGTTCCTTTTATCTTGGACCCGGGAGTACTGCTGGTGCCAGGACATAGCCCAATGGAAGCACTTCCAGGTTGGTCAGAAGTCCCACAGAGCATGGAGCATAATCTGAGATAGCAGACAGGGGCCTCCACAGGGCTACTCTACAGCACTACAACCCCCAACATACCCTGCGGTTCTCCATGAGTGTACCTGTCCCCAGGGCTGCTGTCATCTAGCAGTCCAGGGTAGTATGTAATAAATCCACAGCCCCTGCCCTTCCTTTAAGCTGGTCTCCCAGTTGGGTAATGTTCCTCCATTGAATCCTGCCAGGATGCCAGCATATCCATTCCTTATATGACATCTTATGCTCAGATTTTTGTGTCGGTAGGGGACCTCCTGTCTCTTTTCAGGTACGTTTTCTTCTTGTGCCTCCCAGCCAGGCCCGGGAAAAAAGTCCAGTACAACAGGGCCTGCCATGCCTTACAGTGTACAGAAAGTAAAGGGGCCTGAATATGTTCTGAAACCACTGTAAAGCCATTTATGATCGTAACCACAATTTAGGAGAAAAATGATTGATTGTTGATTGGCTTGTTGAATGATTAATTGATTGGCTGCTTGGCAGGATTTCAGAAACCTCCAATGACTCAGTTCTCATGACATTGAGACGGTACCTTATAGGGCTACGCTGTATGTCACCAAAAACAAGAGGCATCCAGATTGTGCCTTTTAGAATTATGAGTGTCATTCATGTAAAACTGAAGAGCGGTGTCTCCATTTTCATTAAGTGTTGATTGTGATTTTACTGCACGGCCCGTATTTCTAAGACCACTCAACATATTGTTCATTTGACTTGGTAATTAAATTATTAGTAAAGGTCTTTGTGATGGTGTATCGTGCAAACCAGCAGTTTTCTGAGTGTGAGTGAGTTATTTACAGTTAGGTCCATAAATATTTGGACAGAGACAACTTTTTTCTAATTTTGGTTCTGTTCATTACCACAATGAATTTTAAATGAAACAACTCAGATGCAGTTGAAGTGCAGACTTTCAGCTTTAATTCAGTGGGGTGAACAAAACGATTGCATAAAAATGTGAGGCAACTAAAGCATTTTTTTAACACAAGCCCTTCATTTCAGGGGCTCAAAAGTAATTGGACAAATTAAATAACTGGAAATAAAATGTTCATTTCTAATACTTGGTTGAAAACCCTTTGCTGGCAATGACAGCCTGAAGTCTTGAACTCCTGGACATCACCAGATGCTGGGTTTCCTCCTTTTTAATGCTCTGCCAGGCCTTTACTGCAGCGGCTTTCAGTTGCTGTTTGTTTGTGGGCCTTTCTGTCTGAAGTTTAGTCTTCAACAAGTGAAATGCCTGCTCAATTGGGTTAAGATCAGGTGACTGACTTGGCCATTCAAGAATTTTCCACTTCTTTGCTTTAATGAACTCCTGGGTTGCTTTGGCTGTATGTTTTGGGTCATTGTCCATCTGTATCATGAAACGCTGCCCAATCAATTTGACTGCTGTATTTAGCTGGATTTGAGCGGACAGTATGTCTCTGAACACCTCAGAATTCATTCGGCTGCTTCTGTCCTGTGTCACATCATCAATAAACACTAGTGTCCCAGTGCCACTGGCAGCCATGCACGCCCAAGCCATCACACTGCCTCCACCGTGTTTTACAGATGATGTGGTATGCTTTGGATAATGAGCTGTTCCACGCCTTCTCCATACTTTTTTCTTGCCATCATTCTGGTAGAGGTTGATCTTGGTTTCATCTGTCCAAAGAATGTTTTTCCAGAGCTGTGCTGGCTTTTTTAGATGTTCTTTAGCAAAGTCCAATCTAGCCTTTCTATTCTTGAGGCTTATGAGTGGCTTGCACCTTGCAGTGCACCCTCTGTATTTACTTTCATGCAGTCTTCTCTTTATGGTAGACTTGGATATTGATACGCCTACCCCCTGGAGAGTGTTGTTCTCTTGGTTGGCTGTTGTGAAGGGGTTTCTCTTCACCATGGAAATGATTCTGCGATCATCCACCATTGTTGTCTTCCGTGGACGTCCAGGTCTTTTTGCATTGCTGAGTTCACCAGTGCTTGCTTTCTTTCTCAGGATGTACCAAACTGTAGATTTTGCCACTCGTAATATTGGAGCAATTTCTCAGATGTTTTTTTCTGTTTTCGCAGCTTAAGGATGGCGTCTTTCACCTGCATGGAGAGTTCCTTTGACCGCATGTTGTCTGTTCACAGCAAAATCTTCCACATGCAAGCACCACACCTCAAATCAACTCCAGGCCTTTTATCTGCTTAACTAATAATGACATAACAACGGACTTGCGCACACCTGCCCATGAAATAGCCTTTGAGTCAATTGTCCAATTACTTTTGAGCCCCTGAAATGAAGCGATTGTGTTCAAAAAATGATTTAGTTGCCTCACATTTTTATGCAATCGTTTTGTTCACCCCATTGTGGTAATGTATAGAACCAAACTTAGAAAAAAGTTGTCTCTGTCCAAATATTTATTATATTTTTAAAATATATATTTTAATGAGGGAAGAATACTTTCTAAACTGTGCATTATGCATATGAGATTTACTCATATCACAGATGAGTGGTCTGTTTCACTTTTTAGTATAAAAAAAAATACCCATAACCTAGATTTTTTTTTGTTCCTTGCACCCAGAGAGATTGCTCTATTTTTTTAAGCATCAAAGCCACTTGTAAATCAACAACTGCTTCCAGATAATGGATAACTAACCAGGCTGTCTTTAATCTCAGACATCCACTGGAGAATCTAATCCCTCTGTGGTGTTTTATTCAGCTCCTGAAACATTTATCACTCCATGACCATGAGACCGTGAACTGCCGAAAAGGAAATAAAGGGGGTCTTGCAGCACATCAAGCATGTGCTTGACAGTATAGAACGGCAAGATCATGATCTATCAGCTCTCCTCGCAATGCTGTGATGAACTGACCATCGACTGAAGGTGAAACAAGAATGTAAAGAACTAGAATTAAAAGACTGCTGGCAAAGGCGAAAAATGTAATTCAGCCAGTAATGCGGTGCAGAACTCTTGTCAAACATGAACTTTGTTCTGTGATGCAAAAACATTAACTCTTGCTGCCTTCCTTTAATGTATTTTCTGCTTCATTGCTTTACAGTTTTTTCTGTTAATGCTGGCCCATTTTATATAAACAACAACATTTATTTCTATAGCATGTTTTCATATAAATGATGTAGCTCAAAGTGCTTTACAAGATAAAAAAAGAAAAAAGAAAAAGTATATTTATTATCCATCCATCCATCCATCCATTTTCCAACCCGCTGAATCCGAACACAGGGTCACGGGAGTCTGCTGGAGCCAATCCCAGCCAACACAGGGCACAAGGCAGGAACCAATCCCAGGCAGGGTGCCAACCCACCGCAGGACTATATTTATTATATAAAATAATATATATATTTATTAAAAATATAAAAACAAAAAGTAACACAGAAGGAAATCCAGTATGCCAGAGAAAGTGATCTGGTTTTACCAAAGAGCTAATAATGTGAAGGGTGACCATAGAAATGAACTGATTATTTTATCATGTTCAGTGGATTCATAAAGTATTCAAACCCCTTCACTTTCTGCGCAATTTATTGTGTTCTAGATTTAGATTTAAGTGGATAAATTTACTATCTATATATAAAATCCTAAGCCTAAAAGTGCAATGATTTTATGTGACATTTTTATGTCCCGTTTTTTGTCATGCTTTATATTGGGCTTATTTTAAAACCTACATATTGTGAAAGATTGCCGGCTTTTTACTCCGGCCCTCACCCCCAGGCCGCCAGGAGGAGCTCTCCCAGCAGCGTGGACGTGCCCCGAGTTCCAGCAGGGCCTCATGGACTATGTAGTTTTTATACACAGCCCTGCTGGATACCTTGGGGGCCACCGGGAGTCGCTGTAAGGGGGCTCGTGGACTCTTATGTGCCCTATAACCCGGGAGTACGTCACGGTCACGTGACAGGAAGGAACAACGTGCTCCCGGGGTGAAGAAAAGGACTGTTTACCCTGACCCAAAAGGGAAAAGGAACTGTGGACTGATTGGACAGAAACACTTCCGGGTCAGGGGATATAAAAGGATGATGGGAAATCCCAGACGTTGAGCTGAGCTGGGTGGAAGGAGGGCAACGCGTCTGGGAGTGGAGGATTGTGTATTGGTTATTGTTTAATTATTGATTATTACTGAGTATTGTGGAGAAGAGGGTGCTTTGTGCACAATTATTATTGTTATTATTATTAATAAACCATTATTTGGACTTTTACCTGGTGTCTGACGTCTAGTCTGAGGGTTCAAGGGGTCACGGAGACCTTAATCTGTCACAATATATATGTTTGGTATCATTCTTTTCAGAATTTATCAAACTTTAATGTGATGTTGTTAGATTTTCAGATTATCAAGAACTCACGTCCCGCGAGATGAGACTTTGTGCCAAGAGATTTAACCACGAAATAAAAGACAAAGAGTAGATGACAAAGACAGCTTCTGTACAGGCTTTTAAATGTTCAAAGCACCACGTGAGATGCAGATCACACAACATGGCAGCAGCAGCAGCTGATTGAGCAAAGAGGAGGTAAAAAAAAAACTATTTATTTCCCATTGTATCACCGCTTAAGAAGGGGTTTCGGAGGAGTGACCGCGTCTCCTTGGGGTGCGTTCAGCCCCCTCTTCACAACACGAGCGGCAGAGACCCGAAGTGGGTGGCACGTAGCTCAGGCGAGGGGGGTTGGAGAATGAAGCGAACAGGGGGTGAACCCCATAGTTTATTATTTTTACACATCAATCTACACTCAATAACCAAGAAAGTGAAAACATGCTTTCATAAATTTTTGCAAATTTATAAAAATCAAAAACTGAAATCTTTCCTTTATGTAAGTTTCATACTTTCAATTCAGTACTTTCAGTACAATTACAGCTTTGAGTCACAGGGCAAAAAGGGATTTTTCGATAAAGAAATGATTTTTCTGAGCATCCTTAGCAAACAGAGGACAAAACTGTGTCGATGCTAACCATACAAAATGGTTCTGATAATGGTAAAATTAAAAAAACAAAAAACAAAAGTATGTCTTAAATAAAAAAATAACAATAGATTTATGATCTGCAACAGTGAAACCCCCCATGAAAGGAGTACATAAAAAACAAACAAGAGAAACACAGAAGAAATGTAAATAACAATTTTTACTAATTTAAATACAATTAGGGCGGTACGGTGGCACAGTGGTAGTGCTGCTGCCTCGCTCTAAGGAGACCTGGGTTCGCCTCCTGGGTGCTTCCTGTGTGGAGTTTGCATATTCTCCCCGTGTCTGCGTGGGTTTCCTGCGGGTACTCTGGTTTCTTCCCACAGTCCAAAGACATGCAGGTTAGGTGTATTGGTGATCTTAAATTGTCCTGTGTGTGTGCCCTGCGGAGGGCTGGCGCCCTGCCCGGGATTTGTTCCTGCCTTGTGCCCTGTGCTGGCCGGGATTGGCTCCAGCAGACCCCCGTGACCCTGTTTTAGGATATAACGGGTTGAACGATGACTGACTAACTGACTAAATACAATTAAATAAAAACACCTTATAATCTTTGGTTCAGGATGTTTAATACCCTACCACAGCATGATAAAGACCCCAAAAAGGGGTCACAACAAACCCATTCATAACACACTAGTATACACATTCTTGGTTTCTTTACCTGAGACAACATAGCCCAACTTTAATTGGCCATTTGATGAACCTCCGTCTGCGTGAAGAAGTCTTTTTGAGCTGCATTAAGAAGATTAATTAGCTTCCTGTATTTGGAGACTGGGTTCATTTACCCTTCCAATACTCTGATTTTTTATTTTGGTTTGAAAAGAAATATGGAATTCTAACACCTTGCATTGATTGCAGAGAATTAAACAAGATCACTGGTAAAAACAATTATCTACTTCCATTAATCTTGTCTCTTCTAAATCAAATCAGTAACTCGACTATTTTTACAAAATTAGATCTAAGACGTCTGTATAACCTAATTAGAATCAGAATGGGTGACAAATGGAAAACAGTGTTTAATACTACATCTGGTCATTGCTATTACAGTAACTTAGTAGTGCCCTGTGGGTTAGTAATAATAATATCAATGTGCATGTTAGTTACAAGAAAGAAACCCACATCAGTGCGAGAATTTGCGACTTATGACCTCCTTTGTTTTTAAGTAGCATTTACTGTATGTTCTGGTCTCTTAAATTTTTTCTTTGAACTTTTTGGTATTCAGACTAGTGTATCACTCTTTATTAGGCTCCTGCTTGTTCCATTTTGATTCAGTTCATTCTCTTCTTATTTCTTAAACAACATTTTTTGCTCCATATTACATCTTAACTCCCTTCAGTCCTTACAGTGTGTCTCTTGAAAAATGCAGAAGGGACATCAAGTGCAAGATAGGAACCAGCTCTGAATGGACTGCTAGTCCACCACAGGACACACTCCAGCACATGCACACACACACACACACATACACTGAGACAATTTGGATTCACCTACAGTAAGTTGCACTTCTTTGTAATCATACTTTGCTGTACATCCTTGAACCGTTTTTGTTTTGTTTTAAATTTTCGGTACACAATGGTATTGTATTTGCTACCCTATTCTGCATTTTTCATTGGTGTGGCCATCTTGTTTGTTGCATCTAATAGCCATAGTTACTTATGTGCTGGTGATGACACTACACCAGTGCTATTCCACTAGTGGTGTGCCATGAGAGCTACCCAGGTGTGTTGTGGAAATAACAGTGTAGCTCGCGTGGGTCTGAATTTGAGAGGGTCAAGTTCCACATGTGTCACACAGGTCTACCTGGAGAAGTTGGCATAAAAGCAACTCTGTGATCACCATGTGGCAGACACACCACTTAGAGCACTTCAGATGCGTCTCCTGGCTGTTAGAGTCCATCTGTCCTAGGTATGTGATTGCCAGTGAGAATCACAGGGCTGGTGGATAGTGAACATGTGAATTGCCTCTGAGGCAGAGAGGAGTAGGTGAAGGGATGAAGCAGCTGTGGAGATGCTACCGAAGTGCTCACTAAGTGCCATGTCTGCGAACGTTAATCTCTGTGCTGCTTTTTTACTGGCTTCTCCGGTAGTTCCCTCTTCAGGCAGTTGAGCAAGTGTATGAGATATCTTATATATAAACATCTACGTGTGGAAGTGTGTGTGTCTGACCAGCCTGGAAGAGAGAGGTGGAGTCATGGTAAGGGCTCTGCATCTGAGGAAACAGAAAATTCGCTTAACCGCCAATAACACAAGCGAGGCCAGCACTTCAGCAAAACGAAACCTCCGAAGAAAGACAAAGTCGTTTAGCCGATAATATCGGCTAAACAGTATCCCTTTTACTTTTCCTCCCGATGCTAATGCACAAGCGATGAGAGCACTTCGGCAAAATGAATCTTCCTAGGAGAGAGATGCCCAGAGTAGTTCCTTTCAATTACCTGACATCTCTACGTTTCAGTTTTTTTTCTGATGATTTCAATAGTTTTTATAGCACAGGCTTACACAGTTAGTATATCTAAACTAATAAAAGGCAAAGCCCTCACTGACTCACTGACTGACTCATCACTAATTCTCCAACTTCCCGTGTAGAAGGCTGAAATTTGGCAGGTTCATTCCTTACAGCTTACTTACAAAAGGTAAGCAGGTTTCATTTCGAAATTCTACACGTAACGGTCATAACGGTTGGCAACGTCCGCCATGTTAAACTTTCTTATTTATGGCCCCATCTTCACGAAATTTGGTAGGCAGCTTCCCTGCGCTAACCGAAATCAAAGTACGTACTTATTTCAGTGGTATGACACCACTGTTGGACGCCATATTGAACTTTCCAACGGTCTTTGTTAGTTATGGGCCCATCTTCAAGAAATTTGGTACGCGGGTTCCCAACGCTAACTGAATCCTACTTACGTACATATATACGTCCATAGCCTGCAGCTCAGTCGCCGTGTGAGGCGGCGTTGGGTCCCCCATCCCCACGCCTCCCACGTAGCTGGCTGCCTGCCTATATAAGGCTGTCCGTCGCTCCAGTCTCTTCATTCCGTTCCTTGCTTCACCATGGTATTCACGTCTCCCTGCTGATAACTGCAGCCTTTTTATTTAATCCACGGTTTCTCCGCTGTTTTATTGTTCGTTTGTTACGATTATAGTTATTGTGTAGGTATTTTAGACTTAGTTTACATTGTTCAGGTACCCATTTCCTTTATCGTTCCAACCGTACCCCCATTAACATGTCTATCGAGGTGATCACCATCGATCAAAGAACTGTCACTTACCGAGTGGTTTCCATGCCCAGAGATGGCGACTGCCTTTTCCATTCTCTGTGTTACATATTGCACGGCCATATCAGGCTCACTCTTGATATCCGGAGGAACATTGTGTCTTATGTATTGATTGACTGGGACAGGTTCAAGGTGTGGACTGATGATGGTACAGGAGATATTTATACTACACAGGAGCACTAGAAGAGTGAAATGCTTAAGCCCTTCACCTATGGTTCTGCATGTGAGTTGATGGCTGCCGCTGAATTGTTCGGTTGTCGCTTTCAGGTGTACCGAAATGGTCAAATATTTTACACCTTTGGACAACCGCCAATGCCTCTTAAACATCTTAGATTCACAGGTGATGATTTGAGTAGTGGACACTTTGATGTTTATGAATGTTTAAACTCTCAAAAGCTGGATGCAAAGTTATCAATGAAACCCATTTCAATTCAAACGCCTCCAATTTCCAGTAAGGCTCTGCTTCGCAATGACAATTAATAAGTCTCAGGGACAGACCCAACAAAAGGTTGGCATTGATTTGAGGCAAGATTACTTTTCACATGGCCAACTATACGTTGCATGCTCAAGAGTAAGCTCAGTGCACAGCTTGGTCATATTACAACTGGAGGGCCGAACTGACAACGTGGTATACAAAAAGATCCTTAACAAATAATTATTGGTATATTTTCCCTCAGTTTAAAAAGGTTTACTTTTCTTCTTAATAAAAATTTTAAAGCAGTACTTCGTCACTGCGAAGCGCGGGTATTTTGCTAGTGTATATATATACATATATATATATATATATATATACATATATATATATATATATATATATATATATATATATATATATATGTGTGTGTGTGTGTGTGTGTGTGTGTTTGTGGTTGGTAAGATAGTGGTGTGCCTTTAGAATGATTTTGGTTACAAAAAGTGTGCCACCACTGAAAAAAAGGTTGGGAAACACTGGACTACACTATTATGTCTTTTCTATCTACTATAAAAGATGATGACACAACAGCTCACAACGTTCAAGTTATTAACTATAACAGTTTTTGAAATGGTATTTCAGAACTTTTGGTTTAGACTTCCAGCATTATTTCTCCTGATCTTCAAATTCTCATTTTGTGTTTTAGTTTTAGTTCTCACTCTCTTCCTTTACCGGGTATTCAAGTAAACCTTTGCTGGGGCCCTTAAATAGCACCTTCTCGCTCTTCCTATCCTTTCCTCTTTTAATTTCCCACCTTGGGTGCTGCTGATTTCCAGCAGTATTTGTGATGTGAGGGAAACCAGAGTGCCGGGAGAAATCCTCACAAACATGGGAGGAACATGTGAATTCCGCACATATGGTGACATGGGAATGCAGCGCTAATCTCTGCTCCATCTCTCAACAATCAAGTCCCAGAAGAAGGCCATTTTTCACCACCTTCGGGAACTGAGTGCTCTTTTCAGGAATTCCCTGGATGCGCTGCTCTCTTAATTATTTTCCCCTGAAAGGAGTTTACAGTATTTTCTGTCTTTACAGTATGCAGTAAGATAAATTCCTTGGAAATTGATATGGAGATGCAATTAAAAATGGATGCGAGAAACTATGTTTGGTTATTTGTGTTTACTGATTTTAAAGATGATATGCCATACTGTATTTTTAGGATGACACAAACTGGGAATACTTTAAAGCCTTTCTGTTTGGAAAATATTAGAATTTCACACAATGGTTATTTTGGGTTGTTTGTGATATTTTTACAACCAAAGAGGATATAGATTATGGAGACCAGGGGGCTCTCCAGCTCCCCAAACCCAACAAAGACTGACATGAGGCACAAGTCCAGCACAACTCAGGCTTTTACTCAGCTGTGGGAAACTCTTCCCAATAGTTTCCTACCTGCATAGCACAATTGTAAAAGTACAGAGCAGTACACAGCACTCTGTCTTTGTCTTCTCTGTATCTCCTTCTGCCCCTACTCCTCCTCCAGCAATCTTCATCCCTCTTCCTCATGACTTTGGCTCCTGGAGCAGTGGCAGCTGGCTCCTTTTATCCTGCACCAGGAAATACTTCCAGTGGCATGTTAGCATGGCCCAGAAGCACTTCCGGATGTGGCAGATCCCAACAAAGTAGAGCTCTGCTGCCCCAACAGGTCTGAGGCACCAAAGTCCTACTCCCATGAAGCCCTGTGGCAAAGTAGCACTCCAGGGGGGCTACCATCTAGCAGTCCGGGTGTGGGGTAACGCCCAGTGCACACTCACTCACCTTGTCCTTCCACTCCTCCACAAGATATAATAATTACTTTCTATGACTTCTTTAGCAAATTGTCCCATCTCTGTTAATGCAAATTGAATGCAATCACCAGAAAACAGGAAGATTTGCTTTCAACCACAACATCTATTTCTCTATCATATTTTCACACGAAGAATGTAGCATAAAGTGCTTTAGAACATGTCAAAGATATAGTTGCATGCAAAGAAAAACAAATTAAATTTAGAAAAGAGTAATAATGAATAAAGAGTATACAAAAGATACATAAAAATGCACAGTTATATACAGTAACATATAATTAAGAGAAGTAGAGTTCTTAAATATAGAATTTTTTTTTTAACTTCATGAATGACAGTCCAATGATAAGGTCAGATGGCCAGGGTGGACAGAAAAAATTAAAAACAAAAAAACCTCCAGTTAAGCTGGACGATAAAACAAAATCTGGAGGGGGTTCCAGGCCAAAAGACCACCCAGTCCCCACTGGGCGTTCTACCATTGTAAATCTTCTTAAGTCGTTCTTTATTAGTTCCTTTTATGTTTCTTCTAGGAGGATTCAATACAGCGGGCCTTGTGACAAGTTGGGATATCCACTTTCATTTAGACATTAAAGGTGACTGGAAAGGGTTTGATTAGTTGGTGTGGTGCCAAAACAGAGGAAACGGAACAGAAAACAGAGAAAACTAAAGATTAATAATAATTGCTAATTGACTGAAGAACATGGTAATTATGTGCATATCTAGGGTATTAGGAGTAGAGCTAAATTTAGGCTATGATAAAGCAAAATTTAAAAAGTGCCATTTCAAGAGTTTCTTAAAATGTTCCACTAGCTAGCCTGGTGTATCTCTGTTGGTGAAGTATTTCACATTTTTGATTAATAAGAGCTTGGCTCTTGGAATTATAAGGAGTTCGCTATTAGAAGATCTAAGGTTATAACTTGGAGTGCAGAGGGACATGCACTAAAAGATATAGGAAGGAACAAGGTTATTTAAGGCTTTACACACCATTAGTAGCATTTTAAAGTCAATTCTAAAGGACATGGGTAACCAATGTAACAATAAAACTGGTGTGATGTGCTCCGATTTCCTTTTTCTGGTTAAGATTCTTCCTTCAATCCTGGACTAACTTGCAACCGGTTGACGTCTTTCTTCAGTAGTCCTGTTGGGAGTGCATTACAGTAATCTAGCTGACTAAAAACAAAACCATGAATTAATTTTTCAGCATCTTACAATGTTATAATAGGTCTAACATTTAGAATTTCCTTAAATGTAATCTGTTTTAGTAATCTGGTTAATTCAGCGGTTTAAAGTTTAGGTCAGAGTCCAAGATTATTCCTAAATTCTTTATTTCCGCCTTGAATTTTAGTGCTAAGGGGTCAAGTTTATTCCTAATACCCTCACTATTTTCATTTTTTATTATTGTCTAAGATTTTACCTTTTTCCTTATTTAACTTGAGGAAATTACTACTCATCCATTCAGAAATACAAGACAGGCATTGTATCAGAAAGTCCAGAGCGTCAGGGTCATCAGGTACTATAGATAAGAAAAGCTGCATGTCATCTACATAACTGTTATAGTTCACCTTGTGTTTTGAGATAATCTGGCCTAATGGAAACATGTAGATTGTAAATAATAGTGGGAACAGAGAAGATCCTTGCAGTACGCTGTATATAATATCATGGACCTCCAAACTACAATCATCACAACTAACACCACAATTTTCATTTGCTTAATAGTTTCAGACTCACTGACTCATCGTCCAAAGCAGGTTTCCATAATCTTCATAGTGATACATATTTTTGAGACTTCAGTCCTGACCAACATTGAATGTGTCTATTCTTATATTATTTTGCTTGTGTCTCCCTGTGCTCGATATAAACAACAGTGACCACAGCTCCTCTATCCCTCAACAACAACAGCGAGGAATTTGTGTTCCTGGCAGAGTTTTAGTCTTAGGCTGATCTTCAAGTCTTCAATTCTTCAATATGACCAATTATCGACTGTGGTATTTCACTGTTTATTCAGTGCATACTTTGTTGACCAAAACTGTATTATGACACTATAATTTTAAATCTCCTCTTTCCTTCATTCCAATGTAAGCCTCCCAATAAAATGAAAAGGCACATACAACCTAGCTGCGACCAACAGAAACGATCTTGCCAGTCTACATACTCAAACCAATGTGCAGAAGCAGAAACATCTACAGTACAAACCACAGAGCGACATTATCCAAAGATCAATGGCAGCAAGTCTTGCACCTAGACAGTGAACGAAAAACAACTTGCACACACAACCTTTCTGAAGAGCAAACTGCCAGACAACAAGAAACATGATGACGGAAAATCTAAGGGGATTCCATAACACTGACAACTCAAAACAAGATATTCCCTTTATATTATGGCGTAGGCAATTCCCCGTTCGTTTACCATATTGCATTACTATCACTAAGTCACAATGACAAACATTTAAGAACATCGGAGTTTAATGTTACAGGTACTTGCAGGTTACACACGGGGGAATATTTTTGCTGACAATAACATTTATGCAACAAATTGCATTTTCCAACAATTATTATAGACGTCAGTATACTACATTACCTGACAGCCACCCTACACACACACTGACTTACATGTGCCCTGCATTTCCCGTCTTATCCAAAATGTTCTGTTAACCTGTTCATGTTACACTTTGTATTGTAAATATTCATGCTGTTATAAGTGACTATAACAACATCCTGTACTAATCATGTGACTATTCTAATATTGAGTCCTCTCACAAATCACTACTTATTAAATTAATCTCCTTTCTTACTGTAACATGTGATGTTCTTTTCTCCCTCATCATTATTTCATTAATGATTTGATTCTTGCGAAATTTTTGCAAGCATGATTTGCTAGTTATATAATAAAATACTAAGGTCTGAGTGTGTGGGAGCAATCTGATTGGTCAGTTTGACTTTAGTGCGATTGATCAATTTGCCTTTGGTGATGTGATCAAAAGAGAAAGTGCAAATGTGAGACATACGAGGAGTAGTAAAAGCATAGGGGGCACGTATCGCTACCAGGTAGCACAAATCGGGTAGTGACAGGCATGCTGAGGAAGTATAAAAGCAGAAAGGAGGTGAGCAAAGTGCCTTGAAAATAATAACAGAACCTGAGAAGTAGGCATTACGAGAACACACTTAACCCAATAAGCATCAGTCAAAAGAGGTACAGACATGTGCAGATACTGAGAAAGGATGCTGAAAATACATTTAGGGCAAACAATATTAGATATTTTAAAATTTGCTCTATTACATGTCTTTAACAGATCACAGGACTGGTTTTTAAAGAATTTGTAGAGTGGAGTTCTATATCTGTGCTTTCCAAGAATAATTACACTTTTGATCATTGCTCCAGAGTGCCCCTTATTCACATGATTACATTATCCTCATACTAAGTGTAAAACTAAGGGGGACAGGGCCTTTGCAGCTGCTGCACCCACAGCAGCATTAGACCTAATTGCATTAGACTCACCTTCAATTGAACTGTTTAAAACTAAACTGAGGGTGCATTTCAATTCTCTATCTTTCTGTGACCTTCAATGATACTGATATTTCCTCTTAGTCATTTGTTTGTTTCAATTTACTGCTGGTTGTACTGTGTTTTATTATATTTTATTCTATTCATTTTATTTATGTTCATTATATGTTTTATTGTAACGCTCTTTGGCCAAAGCATTACTGATGTTGTTTTAAATGTTCTCTATAAACAAATTGACATTGACATCACTGCTTAAAGCTGCTTTACTTGGAGGGTAGGCCAAATATCATGACCAACAAAATGACTTATCTATTGTAAAGGGAAATGTTTCATGTGTTTTTATGTATGTTATATATTGTACATATATGAATAACCTATTTTATATATACTGTACAGTATGTAAACTCATATGTATTGCTATTATAGAAGAAAGGATTCCTTCTAGCCTCATCCAGAAGATCACGTACAGTAGGTTTGCCAATGATGGTGATGAAGTTGTTTATCTTAAGTTTCTAACTTTCCCAGTAACTTTCCACTGTCTATAAGATGTTTTGCTACTTTTTAGCTGTCATTTCCTATCTATGTCTATATGTGCTTAGGAATGTCTTTGTTTAGTCAGCGTGGCTCAAATAAAATGAACGTTCACTTGTCGCTGTCCAATAGATCAGTTGAATTAAAAGAATTATATATAAATATCGAACCTTTTGTAGAGTGACTTTGGAACATTTATTTAAACAGAAATCCACAATGCTACCACAACAGTACCATAACCACTTGTAGCTTTCCATTAAAAAAATGTCAAAAGTACCTGTAGCTAAAGTCAAAATTCCAAAATCCAGTAGATAGTTCAACCAGTTTTAATGAGAATGGCTGAATAGAAAGTCATTAACAAGAGTTGAGCTGTAGCCACAAAGACTGTAAACCAGAGATGTGCTTTCTAAGTTCTCCCTTTGTTTTAAATATGATAATGCAAGTGGTTGTCTTATGTTACATAGATGCCACAATGTCACTGATCATGTGGCACATGCATCATGTGCTTAGTAGCCATGCAGCATCTTAGCATAAAGGCAAACAAAAAGGTGTTTCCAACCAAATACAAAATGCCAATACCCATGCAAACAATTACACAACAAGGCAGCACACATGACAAGCAAATGCCCAAATCAGCAAAGAAATCACATCACCAAAGTAATGGAAAAAAGAAACAAAGCAAATTAAACAAAACCAGGGTATCATTTCCTTAAAAGCCCAAAGAAACACAAAATCATAATGCTATCAACACAGCGTCACAGAGGACTTTCCAGCCTGGATAGACAATTCCTTACAATGGAATCAAGTGGATCAACCCCCACAAGGCCATGTGCTCACCCAATACTAATGGTCAGTGTTTCTCAACCTTTTTCCTATTTAAGTGTCTTATGACACACATTGGGAACTCCTTGGTGATTCCAGCTTGAGTGTAGTGGACCCCCTTGGTAATTCCAGCTCGGATATCATAGTGGGGAGAGGGGGATTGCCCCTTGTTGAATCAAACATGATTATCAGAGCAACTGTGCAATGCACTATGACCAACTAAGATTATACAAAATTGGACATCATCCTTCTAGTGGATCTCCCATGAGCACAGCTGCTGGGCTGCATGGGATTTGCAGTTCAAAAGGGCAGCCATACTGGGTTTCTTGGGAGCTGCTAATGGGAGCTGCATGGAAGGGGATAGTTTGTTTTAAGGAGGTTCCTCCTGACCAGGAAGTGCTTCTGGGGCACAATATTTTGGCTCCCAAAGTACTCCTGATCCAGGCATAAAGGAAGCCGCACAGTTGGAGTCAGGAGAGGAGAAGGACCAGGCTCGCCTGGGAATGAGTAGAGGAAAAGGGATAAAAATGAAGAGAAGAGCTGTTAATAATAGAATAGCCTGTATAAAGGTTATTATTTAAGAAGTATTTCTTTGAACCCAGGACTTGCGTCTAAGAAGTTGTGCATTGGGATTGGGGCTTTTTACACACCTCAAAGGTTACATCTGGCATAAGCTGTTCTCGGTTGCCTGTACTAAATGCTAAATATTCAGAAGGCTTGGTCAGCAGCGACAAGGTAAATTTTCCAGGCTAAGCCAAAAGAAGCACTCTGCTCTTAAAATTTTGATATCATCCCTCATTTGTTCCTCCATTACATAGTTTCTTTAATATCTGCATCCTTTCTAAAGCATTCATGTCTGATTAATTCATCTATCTAGGCATGGAGCTGGACAGTTTGACATCCGTGGCAGAGCGACGGGCGCTCAGCAGGCTCCTATCAATTATGGAGAATCCACTGCATCCACTAAACAGGATCATCTCCAGACAGAGGAGCAGCTTCAGCGACAGACTGCTGTCACCGTCCTGCTCCACTGACAGACTGAGGAGATCGTTCCTCCCCCAAACTATGCGACTCTTCAATTCCACCTGGGGGGTAAACGTTAACATTATTCAAAGTTAGTGTCTGTTTTTACCTGCATTTTTATCACTCTTTAATTTAATATTGTTTTTTGTATCAGTATGCTGCTGCTGGAGTATGTGAATTTCCCCTTGGGATTAATAAAGTATCTATCTATCTATCTATCTATCTATCTATCTATCTATCTATCTATCTATCTATCTATCTATCTATCTATCTATCTATCTATCTATCTATCTATCTATCTATCTATCTATCTATCTATCTATCTATCTATCTATCTATCTATCTATCTATCTATCTATCTATCTATCTATCTATCTATATCAGCCTTTTGTTTTTTGCTTTTGTTAACTCACTGCTTATTTTTATTATTCCTATGCTGCTTCTTTAAAAAGCAATCCATGGTTTCATTGGCCAAGCATAATAAAGAGGCAAATTTCTTCTGCTAATATGCATCACCCTGGCTCAATACCAGAAATTTCCATTTCCAGCAACTCTTGCCATTTTTTTCTTTCTGGAGAAAGCCTCTCTGGTTTATTCCCACAAGGCAATAATAACTAACCCCATCACTGAGAGAGAGTGACCCTGCCTGCTGTGCTCAATCAACCTCTGGAAGTTCTTGCTAATTCTGCTACAGCTTCTGTCTTGACTGTCAGAGAGGGAATTCCATTCCCTAGCTCTCTTATGCAGAAGGTCAATACGCTAAAGCAAAAACATATTGACACACTTTTTTACATTGATTTTTTAAACATAGAACATACATATGCATACAGTTGAAGATTTCAGCCTGAGAGTACGTGAATATTTTTTAACAGTTTGGGAGAGATTAGCTGGATGTGTTACTTACTAGGTGAACACTGCTGCCTCTCACTGCTTTTTTGATTCGCATTCAGAGCCTCGTTAATATCAATGTGGAGTCTGCAAGTTCTCTCTGTGTCTGCATGGCACTCTTAGGAGTTGGGGTCTCATTTATAAAAGTCAAGCATGAAAATGTGCACATGCCAGAAAAACAGGAAAATGTGTACTGTGTCACAATAATAGTCAAAAGACATTGAAAGTTTTGAGGCAGCCACCCGTATATTGTGCCCTGACTGCAAATGGGTAATTCGTTTGTGAGTTGTTCACAAGTCTGAGTCTAAAACAGAACGGATTTTAAGGTTGTAAAGATGGCAGCTTTAAAGGCCTAGACAGGAAGTGATGTCATCAATGGTCTGGGAACCGGAAGTGACATCATCAATGACACCAAACCTGGAAGTGATGTCATCGGGACCAGAAGTAACATTTTCAGTGGAGGGTGGCCAGACCAGAAGTGACATCATTAATGGTGCCGGATCCGTGTGGGATTTCCCGTGGATGGTCTGCAGAGGATTGAGAGAGAAAGTCAGTGCATCTTGCCACCCCCTGGTCTGGTGTGGAGCTACTATTATTCAGGCCCTTTAGCTGCCTCCCAATTGCACGTGTGTAACAACAGCAAAAAAAAATTTGATTTAGAAAACCTGACGTTCGCACATTTCTATGCAACTTACTCTTTACAAATCATAATCACCTTTCAAATTTGCATTTGTGAAAACACACATCAATGCCAGTCAACTTCATACATATGCAATCACAATGCTGCAGACGTTCATTGGCTGGTAGAGCAGCCTTCCTCCTGATGTACTGAGACACCACCACCTGCATTCAAAAGCATCTGGCTTTGCTCCGCAATTGAGTATGTGTGACATTACAGAGCCTCTGCTCTGTGTTCTGGGCATCCAGGATAGGCGCATGGTGCCAGTGTTTGAGCGGGTAGCTGCCATTACCTAGCACATGTAATGACACGATTGCTGATGCAGCGAATAGTATAGACCATATGAAAAACTGAGGTCTGCCGAAGCTAGTTTGCCTCAAATAAATGGATTACAGCTTGACGCATAGGTGGAGTTGTGGCTCTGAGACTAGGGATCTGTACCAGCAATTAGAAGGTTTGAATCCCGTAAAATGCCAGAAGTGGTTCCATTCTGTTGGGCCCTTGAGCAAGGCCCTTAACCAGAAATTGCTCTGTCCTGGGTATGACGTTAACCTGCATCCGGGCCTGCAAGCCGGTCCTCCAGCTTGCAAAGGAAAACTTTTGTGGTGGTGGCAAAACCTCACACCATTCCATTCCATCCAAACTAGTGTTGTGCTGAGGTGTCACCTGGTGTGCGCTCTGGTCCTAATTTGGGATCCTGAGGTGGTTTGTTGCGTGGTGGGCGCAACAGCACGCTGTGTCAGTGCATGCCCCCAACGTCTCTCTCCATGCCACAGAAACATGATGATAGTCAGCCTCATCTTGGCATCATGTATGACTTGTGCATTAATGCAATGCTACAGCTTATAGTTAACAAAAGCACTGCCTTTCTAGATGCCGTTATTGTGTAACAGGTGTCTGGTCACACTTGTAGGTAATCTAACTTAGACACCATTAAAATATCCGACTACGCCACCCAGTTTTATTAAGAGACTGGGAACTCTTGAAATTTACTGAAAATAGCACACAGGTTTCTTTAAATTGGGCGGTGAATAAACACACAATGAAAGACACAGCAGTAATTTCAGAAAAAAAAAACAACAGTAAGATCTATTACACAAGACAATAAAAAATACATTAAAAAGATAAATGAACCTAACAAAATCTAAACATATCAGGAACGAATTTCCTTTTTTTTTTAAAAGGAAAACACACAGTCCACACTCTAAAAGTCCATTAAAAGCAAGAATTGGAGGATACAACCTTTAGTTGTGCAGAGTCCAGTTTGCTCACTGTGTTACCCCAACACTTAATCGTTCAACTGTCCCCGGATGCACTCTGTTCACCGGACACTCGTTTCCCAACAGAAGTTGTGTCAAATTGTTGAATCCCTATCAGCATCTCTTCGTCGTTCCTTTATTTCCCACTCTGGGCTCCTTGTGTTGCTGTGACCTAGGCACGCCTCATTTCTCGTCTGTCAGCTTTGCTTGGTCCTTTCATGCGGATTCCCTCTCTCGCTGAACCCACATCCGGCGTCTCCTTGTGGAGCTGTCTTTTCCTCCCTGGAAGTGTTGCCGTCCTTGTGCCTCACGTCGTACCAGCCAGGTATCCTCGTCTGTCTACGAGCCCCTGTGCTCTGTCCGAGTGTCTTGGCAGCGTTCTCAGTGGACTGTTTCCCACTGCCTTCTGCTGCCCAGGAGTTTAAATCTCCTTCAGTCCCTGCTGTTGTCAGTCCTGGACAATCAGTTTAATCAATGGAACATCTAAATTTCCTGGGTTTAACAATTAATGAAAACACAAGTTAACAAAATGTATTGTTACCAACCATTAATGAGTACAGATCTGCTGATTAGAAATCAATATTGTCAAACATGTTAATTTCAGGTAAATACAGACATCCTCCAAGGAAGGAGCAGTTCTGTTATCACAACTTGGTATTGTTTGTAATCTCAACCAGCCAAAGTGACTCCTTTGCAATACGGCAAATACCTCCATCCTACAGACAGCTGTTTAACTTCTCACCCCCCAGTCCCGACAATGGGTGCCTAATGGAACCACCCAGTGCATAAAAAAATGTCCCCCTCTGACAATTGCAATATGAGTGCAGTAAGGGGATCTGATTAGGTTAGGAAAAGCAGGCACTTCTGCAAAAGATCTTTTTTTCAGCACAGCAGGCATGATGGAGTGAAGCTTGGCTGAGATGTTGCTGACCTATCGGACAGTTCTCTGAGGAGTGATAACAAGTAGCCGATATAAACTGATGAAACAAAACAAAAAAAGTTCTTCAGTGAAAATGCATAGCATTGGCTACCTTAAAGGGGAATTGAAATACATTCTTAACATTTTTGAGGTTTAATATGTTTGCTACATTAACAAACATGATAACAACGGCTTGGTGATAGGAATTATTATAATTCATATTACAGAGCCATTATTATAATACACCGGGAACAGCGGACTAATTATAACGTGCAGTGAATACACTTGACTTATAGTTTTCCTCATCTTTCTCTGTACGTTTACCATTTATTTGCTCAGAGGTTGACGTGCTTGCTGCTTCCGGAGCAGCTCTTCTGTTCTCCACTCTATTGGCCCGCTTTTTCTCTTCTTCTGTCGTCATCTTTTCGCGTTAAAACTGATTAAGTCAGTGTTTGTGTTGCTATTTACTTAGTAGGCTTTTCTTAATATTTCACTTAAGCTGGCACTTAAGTCTTCAATCTGCCTTAAGAATGATTTAAGATATAAAGAGGATGGGGAAGTGAAGGTGAAGGTGGTAGGGATGCACCACACAGCCGCTCTGCTGGATGCTGTCGAGAGTTGATTCTACAATAAAATAAAATAAAAATAAAAAGAGTAATAAAAATCATCTCCCTGAAAGGGGGCAGTAGAGGTCATGTAGTATATGTGTACCAAATTTCAGGTCAATAGGTCAAACGGTTTGCAAGCTACACGTGATTTAAAATCCTGGACATACAAACGGACAGCCACGGTAGCGTTTTATATAAGATGATTATAATTTTCATATTGGCAGCTGATGCGGGTAGGTGGGTCCAGCAACAAGCCTGAGAGCGGCGAGATATGTAAGCTAAGGGAGCACTCTTTGGGGAACCTTTGAGAAGACAAAGGAAGGTGGGTGGGGTCTGAATGTACTGGGAGTTAAATGGGAGCCAGCGCAGGGAAAGGAAGGAGGTTCTTCTTCTGAAATTGTCAAGTGTGAAGGATGGCGAGACTTATCGATAAAGACATTAAGGAGTTTAGCAGGAAGGTTTAGCTCGTATCTGGAGTTGTTGTTTAGTTGGTTTGAAATAAAACACCTGATTTGGGTTTCCTTAAGTTGGTGTGTGTGTCATTGGTCATTAAAATAATGCGTGAGTCATCATTTCTCTACTTTCTCAAGAGTGTCATCGTTTCCGAGTTTTTCTAGAATGTCACATCTGGATGTATCAGAGTTGCTATAAATATCTGCACTTTCCCCTGTCAAGTTTTCTTTTGTAAATCCCAACATTTGCGTAGGAAGTTGCATACGCACATTTCGAGCCTCTTTTTGTGCGATCTTAGTCTAATAAATTAGCCACCAGGACTCTAAAACATAAAGTTTCCAATTAATTTCTTGTCTGAAATCACAGTTTCACTCCAAGCAAGCCACTTAACACACTTTCAACATCAAAACACACATAAGGAAACAAATTCAGTATGGATCTGAATTTAAAGTGCCTTGAGGTGATGCCATCCACACAAAGGTGCTTTATAAAATAAAAGTTGTTTGTTTGTGTGTTAAGTTAATTGGGAACTCTAAATGAGCCCATTGAGAGGCAACGTGTGTGTGTGTGTGAGTGAATGTGCCCTGCTCTGGATTGGTAACCCATGTGTTGTATGCTGGGTTACTGGCTTGCATCCAATCATTTTGGGAAAGGATCAGACCCCCTGTGACCCTGAACCAGAATAAGAAAGTTTGAAAGTGGGTGGAAGTATGGATGTGCAAGAAAGGTGGCATACAGGGCTAGGCAGAACTTGCACAAAAAATATGGAGCCATGCAAGAGTTACCTGCTGCAATAATTAACTTAACACATCATCGTTTTAAGTGCTGGCAGACATATTTATACATTATTAGCATGAGGACGTCATTATATTTGTATTTTGCAGATTTGTTTTTCTAGAAGCGCAACAACTTTGGTATTAGGGGTGCTGAACACTGCTGGCCACATGCTTCTAGTGCAGGGATGTGCAGTCAAGAGAGGCGTCAACATGAAAAGTAAAAAACTAACAATGATAACATAAAATAAATGTGTCCACTGGTCTGTGCTATAAATGTGTTTTCTGTATGATTCCAATAACTGTGATCATATTTATAGTCAAAATCGGTGAATTTGTGCATTTCCTAATTAAATCCAGGAGAGAAACGCGAGGTGTGTCAGCGACGAGCCTCACCTCACCTCGGACTGCGCTATCCCTCACACACTGGGTTGATGCATACAATTGGCGCATGCCTGTTGCTGTCTCTCTTTATGTCGCCATTGTAATGTTTATTATACACCCTGACTTTCCACAGTCTGGCTAATATCTTTAATGAATGTGTGTGACATATTTAGTCTTGCTGATCGGACATAAAACCGCAGTGAAAAGGCACAAGGTGAGGCAGACAGTACTGTGCCACCCTGAAGGGGGCACATGTGAGCCCAACAGGTGCTCGTTGCTGTTGCTCTTCTACGCAGAGGCGCCAATAGCATATCAGAAAGTCAAGTGCACTGCAGTGGTTCGTTTATTTTTAATTTTTGTTCCGATTGACTGGCAAAATGGAAGATTATAGATGTAAGCTTAAACATTTCTCAAAACTGGAATTTCAGTCAAAACAGGAAGTGATAAATAACAGAAGAGCAACACCGGAGCTAAAAGGTTTGCTTCAAACTAAGGGACAAAAGACAACTCGCTCTTTTCAAACGGAGTGGTACATCCGAAAAGAGTGGCTGTGTGGCTGTCCTACAAGAAACTTGTGACAATGTCTGGACTAACACGGGATATTGTGACATGAAAATTTTACCAAGAAGCCTGCAGTCAGTGAATAAGCTACTCTTTTGGGTTCATATATTTGCAAATCTGACTCTGAAGGAGTGCGTGCCTCACCAGCCATGAACCTCACCGCACTTGTTCTAGTGTCACATCACATGTGAAGTCCATTGAGGCTATGCTGTAAAAGATGGCTGGGTACAGTATGATGCATCTGGAGTTTAAGATTCTTCAAGCAAAGACTCCATGAGAGACTAGTGTTTGAGCTACTTTAAAGAGTTCATGAAGAATAAAGTGGGTTGTAATGCAGTTTTAGTTGGGTATTCTTTTCATTTAACAATATTGTGCTCTCCCACAGTAATAGTCCTTAGCAATGGTCCTGACTATGCTTTGTTTGCACATTTATTCCTCTCTACTCTTCTAAATATTAATGCTGCCTAATGTGACACATCATAATATCATACCTGGGGCCTCATGTATAAATGGTGTGTACGCACAGAAATGTTGCGTACGAACGTTTCCACGCTCAAATCGCGATGTATAAAACCTAAACTTAGTGTAAAGCCACACACATTTCCATGGTACCTCATACATTGGCATACGCAATTTCTCCGCTCGGTTTTGCAGACTGGCGGCACCCAGCGTCAAAGCAGTGCTACTGTTCTTGTGTGGTCACCCTTTCTTTCTTAGACCCACATTCCTGACGTGGCTTTATAAATACACTGAAACTAACTGCATATTGTTTATTAGTGTAATGCATCTGATTGTAATTAACCTGTAGCAATATCATGATCCAGGGAATAGCCACAGTATTCCAAATACCATAACTGCTTTAGCGTTGTTACGCTCACTGCATCTTCTTCTTCTTTCAGCTGCTTCCGTTAAGGTTTGCCACAGCGGATCATCTTTTTCCATATTACTCTCATTGCACCACTCGGAGTTTTTATATCACTGTATCTGAGTGGGGAATCACAGCAGCAGCTGATCGGAAAGTGAATTATCGGTATACAGTTTCAAGCACACACTACCTCAGCCACGGCAAAACGCGTCAAAGCTTTTCCTGTACGGATCTCGCGTTTCAGAAACAGTTTCATCCCAAGAACCATAAACACACTCAATCAGTCCATCAAGTGCTCCTTGTAGAACTGTTTGTACTTATAAGTACAATTACCTCACTGTAAACTTGCACTACAGTTATAATATTGCACAACCTGCGCTACTTTATAAAGCGCGTATGATGACGATATCATTTTTAAGATGAAATGGAGCAAAATATGTTGCTTATAGTATACAGATAAAACTTTAACTTCATTTAAATACTCTGTATTGATAATAATTAAACATGTGAGGAGACGGTGCCGCAGCGCTAGCTAGTTCACGGATAGCTCCTGCCTTGCGCTGTATTATTGCTGGTGCTGACGCGACACTGGAAGGATAGACAGATAGAATAATTAAACATGTACTACAAAGATATTTCAATGTTCCTTAAAAGTTTTGAAGAATCGGCGTTCTAAGCTTACAGATGGCTTAACGTCTATTACAGAGCTGATTGTGCGGCGATTGGGTATTTGGAGAAAGAAAAGTAATGACAGGAATTGGAGGTTAGTACGTTTGAAAGAGACAGTACTTCTGTGATAAATTATTTCATCGAAGGTCGCACATGGCACAGCAAGCCTCTTGCGTGAGATATGAACAATCACTGCGCCACCGTGTTCCCATGTTTAATAACATGCTTTCATTCCTATCATCATGAAAAAGATATCACGTATACATCTCAGTATTTTAATTATTCAGAGAGCTGTAATATCACAAATGTAATGGATTATGTGTCCTGTCGGAGAAAGAAAAAGAATGGAAGCACGTAGTGATTCACACACATAGAGCACATAGAAGATCAAATACAGAACAAAGCATTTAATGTGCTACTTGAGAAACTAGTAAAATAAACGATTTTAAGATGAAGTTTATGATGTTGTACTTTAATGACAAAATAAACTACATGATTAAAGTGGAAATTTCGAGATTAAAGTTGACATTTCGTGCTTTTTTCCCCACTGTGTTCCTATTTGTTTTGTCTGTACCCTAATAAGCTTTCATATGACACTCAGACGGTGGGCTATGACTCGCCTTTTCATGCCGACTTTGATATGTGATTTCTTTCTTATTTCAGGCATTGTGCGACTTTGTGAACTTGATCTTTCGAGTTTCTCTGACACTCTGTCACTCAATCAACTTTCTTTTGTTGATTATACCACTGTTTAAACCAACAAATAGTACGTTTTTCCTTTGCCTCCACTTGGTATTCGCTGAAATTCTTATATTTTCCCCCATGCTTTTCCCATTGTCTTTTCACAGAAGGCTATTTATATCAATTTGCATATTCAAAGAGGCATAATTCTGGGAGGACTTGGGGCGGGACAGAAGGCGCGTGCACGTGCGTTACTTTTCACGCTGATCGGGATTTATGTAGCGGAAGAACGTGAAAGTTTGCGTGCGCACAGATTCCTGCATCTGGATTTTTCTGTGCATACGCACATTCCCGCTTTTGTGCTTATGCCATGTTATAGTGTGAGTTCTACGCACGGCGTTATATATGAGGCCCCTGGACATGAGTCAGGCCCAGGCCACTCATGAAAAATGCTGATTCTAGTGTCATATATTTCAGAGGTGTCAACTAATTCTAAAGAACTACCCAAGGCATGGGACATGGACTCAAAGTAGTAGAGGTGTTTTTTTGGAAAAGACAATTGCTTCTTCTAGAATTTATTTTTGTGGTGTGATTACTGCTGACCACTGACTGGCTGACTGTTGTGAGCTGTGCTCATTGCAGGCAGAAACCAAGCTAACTTAACGCAAATTAACTTTTCTGCACTGACTTTCACTTCAGTTTACATACATGTATTATGTTTTCACAGATGAATACTTACATTAAGCCAAGTAGTAGTAAGTTAGCACATAAAATATTTGTAGTGTCCTATTGATGTGGAGGTGCCAGGCATACTTACCTACCAACCCAGTAAATTTTTTGTGTTATGGAATAGAAGATTTATGTTTTAATTATTTATGCCTCACAGGCAACATTTGAGTCTCTCCAGAGACCACAACTGAAATATGCAGTGATGGACGTACTTATCTACTGTGAGGAAATAAAGCACAAACAAAACAGATCAAGCGTTGGGAGAATTCCCCGTATAATGTTGGTGGATCCGATGAGTCGTAAAGGACTGATATTGCGGCCAAAGATGAGTAAAACAGACAATTTAACAATCAAAACAATGCTTTGCGGGTCTTTTATGTATATATGGAAGGAAATGATTAACAAATGAATCTTGACGGAAGTGACGTTGGAAGTGTGAGAAGGAAATTACATCATAATCTGGAGCCGGAAATGAAGTTATCGGTAAGGGACTGGAAGTGACATCTTTGGAAAGGGAGTCATCAGAGGGAGCCAGAACGGACGTTACCACGTGGGCTTTACGTAAGGTATGTTCTTTAATCTTACATTTTTCTCTTGAGGAAGGGTAAAAGGCGTTAATACTCTGTTCCAATCCCCCTTCTTTCATTCTTTCATGCTCAATTGGGCCCTTTGGCTGCCCCCTATTCGTGTGTATGTGACACTACTTACCCAGTAAAACTGTTCTGTAATATAGAAGACAATTGAAACACGCAGGCCTACAGTCCTAAAATATGGAGTGAGTGGAACCTTAATCATATTGACAATGCAGTCTTTTAATATCACAACTACAAAATACTGCTTTACATTGATCACATTGGTGATAGATAGATAGATAGATAGATAGATAGATAGATAGATAGATAGATAGATAGATAGATAGATAGATAGATAGATAGATAGATAGATACTTGATCTAACTTTCCTAAGTTTAGCTCTTCTAACAAGCATTGATCTGAGGATGTAAAGGCAATGCCTGAATATGGTCGGACATTTACAGTATTTCACAATCAAACATTTCTGTTTTAGCAACAAATGACTTTGGTTTCAATATTAAAAAATACAACATGACATTAATCTCATCGCTGATGTAACTTTTCTAAGCAGTGGTCTTCAAAGAAATATTAATGTAATGATGCAAAGCATTGCTTTCATATGACTGGAATCCCCAACTATCTGATGTTCTTGACTGTCACTGTGTCTTTATGGGTGTGAAATCCAAGTTAAGGCTAAGCCCATTGTTTTAAGACAGTAAAGTAAGGAGCCTTTGTGTGTAACACAACAAAAGGCTAGATATAAGCAGCTGTAAAACATCCACTAGTTACTCACACACACTCAAATCCTCAAACTCACACTTCCTTCTGGATTCTGAATGAATATGTAACAATGCTTGAATTTCTCCATTTTTCTTGTCCGTTTGATGCATCTGATGATCGCATGCATTTCTCTGTGTTTATCATTGCTGCATTCTGTATCATATGGTTGAAAATTAGCAGATGGTGTTGCACTTCTTCTTATTATTATAGTGTTTGCCACATTATTGGCCTATGTGATCTGCTTGACACTCAACAGATGTTGCTGGTGTTCTTTTTCTTTCTGCTATTACACTTCATCTGCTGAATACTTTACCATAGTAAACCTACAAGCCGGGCTCATTTTCAGAGATTGCCACAGCCTCAGTTTGTATGCATTTCCAGTATGTATTAGAGCCAAAAGCTTTTGATCAAGACCAGAATGAATGCTCTGGCCCCTGTAATTTTCTTAGTAATTGAGTGACAGACGGACAGACCTTAGCAATATAAATATTGTGAAAAGATCAGACTCGACACACTTAAAAGGGTTTGGGGGCAGCCACCTATATATTATCCCCAGCTGCAATGGGCTTTGAGAACAAGACAGTAGTGTCTTTGATGGAGTCCAAACATGAACTGATGAATTGTGGTTAAAATGGCGGCTTTAAATGCCAAGACCAGAAGTGATGTGAGGGAACCGGAAGTGCCGTTCTTCTAGGTGCCAGAACCGGAAGTGACATTCTTCTAGGAGCCAGAAGTGGCATTCCTCTAGGCGCTGGAACTGGAAGTGACATCTTTAGGGATGAGTCAGACAGGTTTTCCCATCTTTGGTCTGTAGAGATAACAGTAGAAGGTTTAGTGCACCCTGCCACCCCCTTGGCCTGGCGTGGAATTACCCTCACTTGGTCCATACAGTGTCCTCCTATGTGTATGACAATATATAATTAATAGCTTAAGGTTAGAGCAGTGGCTAAGTGTTACTTGACTGTTATAATCTTTCATTGTATAGTACAAGGATTTTATTTAAGGGCACAGTTATACATTTTGAAAAGGCTGAAATAAAACCTTGCTACACTATTTTTTCATATTTAACATATTTACTGTATACTTCCTGTGATTTATACTTTATATTTAGTTACCTTAAATTTCATCTGCCCAAGTGTACAGCATTCTGCTGACTCGACTGTATTTTGCATTTCCCCTTGACCAGATTGTTGTTTTTATTCTTATCAGGATCTTTTATGTATATCACCAGATGTAAATAGAATCAGGGTTTTTTCCTCAAGGTTTCAGATAAGAAAAGAATAGGGGATAAGGAGTTGATTTGTATTTTCCATTAATTACAATAAAGTTCTGCATTTTAGTACAGTTGTATTTTTAAGATACATGTTGCATGTCCTGCGGTGGGTTGGCACCCTGCCCGGGATTGGTTCCTGCCTTGTGCCCCGTGTTGGCTGGGATTGGCTCCAGCAGACCCCCGTGAACCTGTGTTCGGATTCAGCAGGTTGGAAAATGGATGGATGGATGGATGGATGGATGTTGCATGTTCATTGGACATGCAAATAAGAATTTCCTTGTTCTCTGTACATGTGACAAAATTATCAGGATTATTTGTAATATTATTATTTCCCGTTATTTCACTTATGTCTATAGTTCTGACGTGACTCGTCATAGAATAGCAAAACAAATCCTGTTCACATGATCCATCAAAACCAGTCCACTGATGACTGGTTGGCATATTTATTCTTAAAACATATATCATGAGTCCTAGCACTCATTCTTTCATAAATTTCCCAAACCACAGCATATTATCTAAATGCTTGAAAGTGTTTAATCCCAAAAACCAAGGCCTTCCTGAGGGCTGTCAAAAGAAGATCATTTGGTTCTGAAACACAAAGAGGCACGTATAAACTCCACTGTTGCTTTTCTTTGTTTGCTTGAGCTCCACCTTTACACTTTATGCTTATCATAAATACCAATCAGCCACAACATTAACACCACCTGCCTGAAATTGTGTACGTCCCACTTGTGCCACCAAAACCACTCTGATCCATTGAAGCATGGACCTCACAAGACCTCTGAAGATGTTCTGTGGAATCTGGCACCAAGACGTTAGCAGCGGACACTTTAAGTCCTAAAAGTTGCGAGGTGGGACCTCCGTGAATCAACTTTGTTGTTCTAACATATCCCACAGATGCTCAATGAGACTGAAATCTGGGGAGTTTGGAGACCAAGTCAACACCTTAAACTTTTTGTCATGTCCCTCAAATCATTCCTGAAAAATTGTTGCAGTGTGGTATGGCGTATTATCCTTCTGAAAGAGGCCACTTCTACCAGGGTATACAGTTCCCATGAAGGCTTAAACATGGTCTGCAACAATCTGTAGGTGGGTGGTACGTGTCAAAGTGATATCCACATGAATTTCCAGAAGAATATCACCCAGAGTATGGCCCAGCCTCTGCCGATTTACCTTCTTCCCATAGTGCATCCTTCTGCCATCACTTCCCGAAGCACATGCACCTGGATGTTCACATGATCTAAAAGATAACACGATTCGTCAGAGCAGGTCACTTTCTTCCATTTCTCCATTGTTCACATGCCCATTGTAGACTCATTTGGCAGTGGAAAGAGGTCAGCATGGGTTCTCTGACTAGCAAGTGACTATGCAGCCTCATACACAGCAAGCTGCAATACACAATGTGCACTGAGGCCTTTCTCTCATGGCCAGCATTAAGTTTTTAAGCAATTTGTGCTATAATAGCTCTTCTGTGAGATCAGATCGGACAGACTTGCCTTTGTCTCCACTCACATTATTGAGTCTTGGATGCCCATGACTCTGTTGCCGGTTGTCCTTCCTTGGACCACTTTTGGCAGGTACTAACCACTGCATACTGGGAATGCCCCACAAAACCTGCTGGTTCATCCAGCCATCACAATCTGGCCCTTTTCCGAGTTGCTCAGATCCTTATGCTTACCCATTCTTCCTTCAAGACCTGAGTGTTCTCTTGCTGCCTAATATATGCCACCCCTTGACAGGTGCCATTGTAACAAGATAATCAACATTACTCACGTCACCTGTCGCTGGTTTTAATGTTGTGGATTATTGGTGTAAGCATATAAAGAGTGTTTATGGGAACAAACATGCCGTTTTGATCTAATGAGAACACCAACACAACACCGTTTACAGCTACGAGTATATTGTAACTATCATTGTTCTGTTCTTCTTTTGTTTGTTTGTTTTTTTGAATGCTTGGAACTCAGAAAAGTTAAATGACTTCTAGGGTCATACAGATATTCAACAAGCAAGTGCATTAACTACTAAGGGAAAACCCCGCATACCAAGGCGTACCCATCTGCCACATGCTGGAATGAAGTGCTGTTAGGTTGGCTGTGTGAACAGTGAACCAGAAATGGGAACTGAACCAGGAGGTTCTTGTATTTGGCTGCACTGCCTTCCTGTTGTACAAAATAAAACTGATTTCTTTATACTTCAGTGGCATGGGTGGCACTGCTGTCTCACAGCCTCCAGGGGTCTGACTTTGAATCCATTCATTGTATATGTGGAGCTTGCACATCGTCCCATGATTGTGTGGGTTATGTCTGGTTACTCAGATACCCTCCCACATCCTAAAATGTGCGTGTGATTCGAAAGAGCGCATTTAAGTTTGCCTTACATGAACTACATTGAGTATGTAAGAGTGAGTGTGCCCTACAGTGAACTGGCACCAATCCAGGGTTGGTTCCTGCCTTGTAATGTGGCAGAAATGTTGCATTGAATAAGAGGATGCACAGAATGAATGAATGATTTATGAATGTATGGTTTCATATGATTAGAGTTCCTTTATACATAAGCATTCTTTGTGATGGATTAGTTCTGGCATCCATTTCTCTCAGGATAGACCCATCAGCCTCCTCTGTCTGACCTGCGTAACTGGAACAAAAAATGGATGTAAAGATTGATGGATACTTTTCTCAAAAATATACTCAGTATGGTGTGTCGTCAAATGGGGGAAGGAGCCAACCTGTTTTCTTTGGCTAGGGCAGGGCTGTCTCTCTCATCCTAATAGTGTGTGTTTCAGCTAAATGTTTGTGTTCCTGTACATACATAATTTTGGGTTTAGTGATTTTGATATTGCTTTATAGCTGCAAATGTTATAAGCCTGTAGTTAGTGAAGAATACTACAGGGTGAGTCAAAATTATGTTAACATTTGAATAGCGGAAGCAATTTATTCACAAAACATACTTCATATCTGCAAAATGATTTACACAAATGTCTCAACCTGTTCGCCATCATGTTCAACACATGTACCATATGCGACACATAAATTGTCCACAAAAATTATATATAAGTATATACGTAGCAGTACCATTAGTGTTAACATAATTTTGACTCATCCTGTATACAAGAAAAAATTGAATGAAATTGAATTGTTTCAATAAAGGTCATGTTACATGGCAGGGGTGCCCAACTCTGGTCCTGGAGGGCCCCAGTGGCTGCAGATTTTCATTCTAACCCTGCCCTTAATTGGTGACCTGTTTTGCTGCTAATTAACTTTTTTTTAATTAACTTAATTTGACTTGCTCCAGAATACTCAGACCCCTCAATTGTTTCTTTTTCCTTAATTAACAGCCAAACGATACAAAATGAGTGTGGCATGGTGGCGCAGTGGTAGCGCTGCTGCCTCGCAGTAAGGAGACCTGGATTCACTTCCCGGGTCCTACCTGCATGGAGTTTGCATGTTCTCCCCGATGTCTGCTTGGGTTTCCTCCCACAGTCCAAAGACATGCAGGTTAGGTGCATTGGAAATATGAAATTGTCGCTAGTGTGTGCTTGGTGTGTGTGCCCTGCGGTGGGCTGCCCAGATTTGTTCCTGCCTTGCGCCCTTTGTTGGCTGGGATTGGCTCCAGCAGACCCCCATGACCCTGTGTTAGGATATAGCAGGTTGGACAATGACTGACTGACTGACTGACTGACTGACTGACACAAAATGAGCTAAAACTGACCAGCAAACTGTGTCCATCATACAATATCTGAACACAAAGAAAGATGAAGGTCTCAGGAATGCTGATCTGCTCAGGTTCCCAAAACATTGTAACAGAGCTCTTAGAAAAGAGAAAATCAACAATTCAGAAATGTCTGCTATTACACAATGAGAGCAGCAACAAGCCATGGAATTAAAGAACGGGTTTAATTAACGACAAAAGTCGGCACCTAAGTCGGGACTTCATGCTGCTTCACACATTCTATAGTTTATGCCTACATTTTGTAACATTTATTACTAAAATATGAAAAAGTTTCTGTTTTAACAATGTGTTTACACAGATTACTGTAGAAACGGAACACACATGAAATGTGTGTGTTCCAAATAACGATCTATTATTGTCGATCTAAAACTCCACTTCACTTCCAGATAATCAATCAAGGCATGAACTGGGAGATGCTCGTGCACGTTCTAAGTTGGTGTGGGGATGGAATAGCTGGCTGCTTGCAGCTTGTTTTTATCAACACATTTAGAAGACAAAGGATGCTGGCGGAAAGGTGCGAATGGTTTTAAGGTGGGCCAGATCTACGAGTTTTTTCGTAGACTCTGGTAATTCTACTGTTAAGCAACTGGCTGGAGTGAAATTGGTTGGAGTTTGAGGCCCTGACTTAGCTGGTCTTCTGTTGGCTCTCTCACTTCACATTTCACTTCTGTTTAAGGAAAGAAATGAGGCAATTCAGAGGAACGATTGAGAAATTCAGGGGAACAAATCTTAAAAAACAAGTCAATTAATATTAATTCAAAAGAAGTTAATTAACAACAAAAACAGGTCACTAATTAAGAAAAGGATTAGAATGAAAACCTGCAGCCACTGGGGCCCTCCAGGACCAGAGTTGGTGACCCCTGTTCTAAGGTATTTTTGTTGTGCAGATGTTTAGTTATTTGGGTGGGCTGGCACTGCCCTCCTCATCATTATACAGTCAATAAATGATATTTTATACACAATAAATCATCATTTTCTAGGCCCATTTATTCCTGTGCAGGGTCATGGAGCCTATCTCAGCAAGCATAGAGGACCTTTCCATCACAAGGGAACACACACACACACAAATGCCCAAACAAACTAGGGTCAATTTACCATCCCCATTCCTCCTAACCTGCATGTCTTTGGATTGTAAGAGGAAACTGTAGCACCTGGAAGAAAACCTGAGCGGAGATGAGGTGAAGATGCCAGGACCTGGATACATGAACACAGGTCTCCTTATTATGAGGCAGCAGCACCATTACTGTGCCACCCACAGTATGCCATATGTATTATTAAAGGAATACTTCATCCAAAAATTCTATACTTTTTATATGTTACTTATTATATTCTGTTGTAACTCCCGTTAAGATGAAGCAATCTAAACCAAAAAAATACGCTATACAGTATATCGTGACGTACATGTAATCAATTGCATTATATGGAAAGCTGGAAGTGGTTTCCGTTTTCTGCCAGACACATCTTGATGCAACGCTCCATGTTCCTGAACATATCGGCAAGCATCTCAGGAGGAATAGCAGCAATTTCACATTGGATGTTTTCCTTCAGATCTTTCACAGTGTGAGGCTTGTTTTCTGATAGACTTTTCCTTTGAGCATATCCCAAGGGAAGAAGTCTGGTGGCGTCAGATCCGGCGACCGTTGCCGAAGAAGGATCGATTTCTGCCATGCTCCTTGTGTGACTCATTGCTCCATCTTGCTGGAAGTAACCTTCCATTAACTCACAATCATCCAGTTGATTCTGACATCGCTTAAATGAATTAGTGACCCAATAGGTTCACACCATGAAGATGCACTGCTCAATACTGTACACCACCATCCTGATGAGAAGTCGAGTGAGTGAATGAAGGGGTACGGGTGGTATGCACCCAGAAGTTGTAAATGGAGGTTAAACGTAGTGACGGCTGTCCGGCGCCAACCTCATCTCTCCGACACAGGGGCATCCCAACTTCTTTGAAGCTCCATATACTGAGGAGCACATTGCACGTTGTTTTGTTGAGATTGCTTTGTCCTAGCGAGAGTTATTACAGAATATTCAGGGTCTCTTTCGAGTGAATCTTCCTGTAGTTTGCAGTGATAACCATGAAGCAACAGAAACAATATCTAAAACATACATGAAAAAAGTTTCACGTTGCTGGTGTTTCTTAATTCAAATGTCAAAACATACAGTCAAATGCTCACCTGAACGTCCCAAACAAAAGCATTTTTACTAAAATATTATGAAATAAGCTTCTTCTAGAAACTGCTCTTGTGAACTGAAATGGAACTTGCTCAGACTTGATGGAGCATTTGAACTGAAGACCCCCATCTCCTCCCAAGCATTCACAAGTTCAGCCACTGTGTGTGTAAAGTTCCCTGAAAGACATATACAACTGAAGATTAAAAAGTTAGAGAAAAACAAGTGAAAACATAATCAGGAAAAGAACATGCACCTTGCTTAACTGGGCATATCCGAGATGCTTCAAGAAGCAGAAGGTCAGTTCACCTGTGCAGTTCCACAGCCTCCCTTGAAATAATTCAGAGGTAATCCAGTGACAGATGTGAATATAAATGTAACAATAAGAGGTGGGTCTGCAATTCAAATGTTCATCACGTCTGGTGCATTCTGTTTTTCTGGATGAGCATTTTCCAGAAGTGGTTTATCCATTTTAATAAAAGGATTGAACTCTGTGTGTCTGTCTGTGTGTCCATCTAATGACTATGTCTCTGTCATTCCAATAGATGGCACATCATATTTTTATAAAACGCTTTGCGTTTGTCATTCCAATAGATAGCACATCACAACACTGCTTTTATGAAACCCATCCTAAATGGCATATAACGGAGACGTATGCATTACATGGTGCAATGCAAACATTAACAATGAAGATTGGTTATTTAGATTTCAACCCATCTTGGATGGGTAGCACAACTAGTTCAGGAATATTTTAGTAAAACTACATCTGTTTAGAATGTTGTGAGCGTGCCACTGGATGACTTGACATTATTGATTATGTGACACGAGTAACGCATGTTTTTTTTCATGGAGAGTTTTAATATTCTTTGCTGTTGTCCAGTATTGGTCTCTGTAGATGCCTGCTTTGTTATTTCCATTCTGCATGAAGTCATTAGATTAATATGTTTTTCCAGCCATCAATGCAAATTACAAATAGCAAGTAAGGTATTAAAGAAAAATATAATTTTTGGGTACAGTATTCCCTTAAAATGGCAGAGATGAGGAAACATTTGAAGCCATTAGAAATAATATGTGTTAAAAGGACAGTTATAATATTTTTACAACCTAAGATGTCAAAAGAAATATTTTCAATGCCCTCTTTACCACAGAGTCCCATCCCTTTTAATACAAATGACATCAAATTAGCATAAGGAAAACCCAATATGGGGCGTGTCCTCTCCCGAGTTGATTCCTACCTCACACGCAGTGCTGCAGGGACTGCATTAAGCTGAATTGATAATGGATGATTTTTTTTTAAATCTAAACTTGATGGTCTTTGGATATTCCAGAATTTGCTAACAGGATTTACTATAAACTCCAGTAACTGTCTTGGCTATTGTGGCCACCAGGGCGAGCACCTGCTCTCCAAACCCGAGACAAGCAGACACCAGGCACAAGTCCAGCAACACACACATTTTTATTTTGATGTGGGAAATGATTCCCACTGTTGCACAGCACAATAAAGGATCAAGCAACACACACAGCACTTCAGTTCTTCTTTTGCTCAGTCCACCTTCACTCCTCTTCTGACAAGCATCGTCCTCTCCCTCTTGACTGGTTCATCGATTGAATGCAGGTGGCTTCTTTTATGCTGCACCTGAGAGTACTCCAGGTGGCTCATTAGCATGATCTGGAAGCACACCCCAGGTGTGGTGGAAGCCCATCAAAGGAGGGCTCTGCAGCTCTCCCTGGTGGCCCTCACAGAACCCAACATGGCTGTGTCAAACTCCAGCTCCTGTGGAGCTCTGCGGAAATCTGAGGCATCACTGCAACCCAGGGGGGGCTGCCATCTAGCGCTCGGGGGGAGGCAGTACCCTGGTCCATCCTTTACACTGGGAAGGAGCCCCAGCCATCCATCACTCTATGTAATGTCACACACGTACAAGTAGGAGGCAGCTAAAGAGCCTGAATAATTGTAATACAGTAATCCCTCCTCCATCGCAGGGGTTGCGTTCCAGAGCCACCCGCGAAATAAGAAAATCCGCGAAGTAGAAACCATATGTTTATATGGTTATTTTTATATTGTCATGCTTGGGTCACAGATTTGCGCAGAAACACAGGAGGTTGTAGAGAGACAGGAACGTTATTCAAACACTGCAAACAAACATTTGTCTCTTTTTCAAAAGTTTAAACTGTGCTCCACGACAAGACAGAGATGACAGTTCTGTCTCACAATTAAAAGAATGCAAACATATCTTCCTCTTCAAAGGAGTGTGCGTCAGGAGCAGAGACTGTCAGAAAGATAGAGAAGAAAGCAAACAAATCAATAGGGCTGTTTGGCTTTTAAGTATGCGAAGCACCGCGGCACAAAGCTGTTGAAGGCGGCAGCTCACACCCCCTCCGTCAGGAGCAGACAAAGAGAGAGATAGAGAGACAGAGAAAAACAAACTTCAAAAATCAATACGTGCCCTTTGAGCTTTTAAGTATGCGAAGCACCGTGCAGCATGTCGCTTCAGGAAGCAGCTGCACACAGAAGGTAGCAACGTGAAGATAATCTTTTAGCATTTTTAGACTAGCGTCCGTATCGTCTAGGTGTGCGAACAGCCCCCCTGCTCACACCCCCTACGTCAGGATCAGAGAAAGTCAGCGTAAGAGAGAGAGAGAAAAGTAAGTTGGGTAGCTTCTCAGCCATCTGCCAATAGCGTCCCTTGTATGAAATCAACTGGGCAAACCAACTGAGGAAGCATGTACCAGAAATTAAAAGACCCATTGTCCGCAGAAATCCGCGAACCAGCAAAAAATCTGCGATATATATTTAAATATGCTTACATATAAAATCTGCGATAGAGTGAAGCCGCGAAAGGCGAAGCGCGATATAGCGAGGGATTACTGTACCACATCAGACCAGGGGGCGGCGGGGTGCGCTGACCGTCTTTCTCAGTTCCTTGCAGACCATTCCCGGGAAATCCCACCAGGGAAATCCCACCAAGTTCCGGCGCCTATGAAAATGTCACTTCCTGTCCCGCCCCCACTGATGATGTCACTTTCTGCTCCTGATAACATCACTTCCGGTTCCAGGCCCATTGATGGTGTCAGTAGCGCCCCAAGATGATGTCACTTCCAGTTCCAGTCCCATTGATGACGTCACTTCCTGAAAGGGCCTTTAAAGCCGCCATTTTTCTGCCATATAATCAGTTCTGTGAGTCTTGTGAACATCTCTGTTCAATTATTCAAACTTTGCAGCCAGGGTATATTACACAGGTGGCTGCCCCAAACCTTTGTGATGTCTAGTAATCGTTTTTTATCACAGTAATTAAAAATATTTTCTTTCAGTGTCATCACCTTCAAAGACAAGATGTATTGCTCTTCCACATTTAGTTAATGACACGTCCCTTGCATTTTTTTTCATTACCAAAATATTGAAATGCCAGTTTTTGATTGCCTGTTCACAATTTGAAATGCAAATTGCTTTATACATAAAGTTCTGCACTGAGGGACTTTCAGTTATAAAACTGATTATGGTAGCTAATTACAATTTCAGATGAAATTAAAGTCTCAAACAAAAACAATGCTAGTGATGGCAGCTTGGCTGCATGAGGGAGACTTCGGCTGGTAGTCGTGAATGATGGTGAAGCGTTTCTTTTGTGCTCTTCCAAACCTTCTTTGAAAGCTTTATTTACAATTTTTCAAGGTGACCGAATAAAGCCCTGTCATCTATTCAGTGAAGACTCAGTTGTTTAAACAGCTAAAGTGTAATCAAATGAAACTTTGAAAGTAACTGCGACCAATCGGATGACAGCATTCCACTGACTTAAGAGAGCAAACGTCTTGTGTAATCAGCGCAGATTTGAAGGTACATCAAAGTTGTATGTTTGTACACCAGGGATTACACAATGTATTCAGCCAAGAGACACTTCACATTTCTTCCATCCTTTTTCTAGAAAAAAATGCTAATTATTTAGCTGCTCAAGGCCTAAATGTTAGGAATTTATTTAAATTTATTACCAGCCGTGAAAACTAAAGTCATTAGAATTTATTTACGAGAGTTGATCCATTTTACTTTTTTGTGTGAATTAAGGATAGTTTGCTTAAAGCTTCAACGACTTTTGGTGACATAAATAAATCAAATGAAATTTCTTATGATGTTGTAGGTTTTGCCTCGTAATTATGCGCTTGTTAGAAAACGGGCATGAAAGCTTTTT
This sequence comes from Erpetoichthys calabaricus, assembly GCF_900747795.2. Lineage (NCBI taxonomy): Eukaryota > Metazoa > Chordata > Cladistia > Polypteriformes > Polypteridae > Erpetoichthys > Erpetoichthys calabaricus. The sequence goes on along the minus strand of NC_041411.2, from coordinate 64,814,224 downwards.
GTGAGGCTGGCAAATGGGCATCTCAGCAAAAGTGGTCTGTCTCACCAGCGAGCCCAAGCTGAGGCAGTGCCAATAGCAGCTGTCTAATTAGGGCTTAAATATCAGAATACCAATTAGAGCTAAAAAAAAAAGTCATCCAGTGTTAGCCTGAATTCCATTTTTAAGTGCACCATTAAACCACTTCTCCCATATGGTTTACAAAGGAAAGACTCGGCAGTGTCGACCAGACAAAATAATTGGCTTTAGCACAAATCATCTTTAAAAACGCTTCCATACACAAGACTCCAATGACTGTGAAGTAAAGGCAAAGCCAGAGGCACAAATGCAGCAAGAGATGCACTGACTGCAGACCACCGTCCATTCACTTGATTAATCCACTCAATCGTGTCAGGCATCGCTGGGCAGTATCGGCTCACTAACACTCTTAATTCATCATTCACTTATTCGCACACTCATATAACGACTCAACCACTAGCTCGCTTGTTTGCTTGCTTATTCACACATTCACTCTGTCATTTTCTGACTAACTCACACACTTGGTTAGTCACTCGCTCCATCATTTGCTTGCTTTCCTGCTCACTCAGGCACTCCCTCATTCACAAGGACTTGGGGTCCTTGCTTGCTAGTTCTGTTATCTCCTCGCTCACTCCCTCATGCACTTACTCAGTGACTCACGCCCCCTCTCACATGGCTACTCTCTCATTCGCTCTCTCATTCTGTCACTCAATAACTTGCTTGCTCACTCGCTCGCTCACCCAGTGTCTTACTTCCTCATTTTCTCACTCACTTACTGTTCATATAACTGCCAAGCAGCCTGCATTGGTAGCTATGTTGAAAAGGTAAGAAAATTCTTTACAGTGTGGTCTCACGAGAGAAGGAACGTCAACAAAACAGGAATATTCTGGGGTGCCAACATGGTCCTCCCCATTTACTGATAACATCCAATGAGAAAATGATGCTCGATGGCATGAGACAAACATCAATTGGCACTTATTGGAGTGGCTTCTAAGAGCTAACTCCGTCAGGTCATCTCTGTGATAATGATTCCTCCTTCCAGGCGGTCATCTTATTGAAACTTTGGGAATGGAAGACTCAGTTGCCCTCTCTGGGTCATTTCTCGAGACTGTGGAGGAAGAAAATGACAAGACCGTTAGCAGCAGCGCCCTTTCTCGGCCCAGGATAGTATCACCTAGAAGGGAAGAGCTTGGATAGTGATCCTCAGAGACGCATGCATGACAATTGTGAAATGAAACATCTGGCTAAGATTTCACCTTGAATTTTGAAGCATAAAGATCAGACAGCAAAACCTAGGGATTAATCAAATTGGTAATCAAGGAATGGAAAACAAGAGTGAAACACTCAAGTAGTAATGAAAGAGCCCTAAGAAAATGTTGCCCAGGCAATGTTTGGTTTTTGATAGTATCCAAAAGGTAGGATACCCAGGCTCTTGATTAGATGATCTGACCTGCACTGTACTGTACCCACCTGCTGTTTTATGTGTATTTCTGCTGTTTATTTCATCTGTGGTGGTGGCTGGTGTTGCAAGAGTCCAGCAGAAGATATTACTGTACATATTGTGATATTGGCACAACCCTGACCAGGAACATTCATAGTTGTTCTTCTGCCAATCAAATTCTTCCTTCAGCAGCATGTTTTGGACAAGGTGAACCCAGACTCATCAAAAAAGACAGATATGTGAGGTGTTTGCCTAGCTTCAAGACGCATAATTCTCTAAATTCTAGAAAAATCGTAACACCTAATAAAATAACCTGCAAGTCAGGTTATGCCATGCAGTGAAACAGTACTGGGAATGCTTTGTCATTTAGAGTTGTTCAGAATCAGTACTGCTTATGTATAATTATCTTACCTGAACATATTGATATTTCACTTCCCTCACATATGCAGAATTCCTTTCAAAGGAGATACAGTGTACACTTATTTCATCATAATTTGGTATTTTTGGTAATAATTGTAATGCTTACATGATAGATATTCCCAAAGGTGATGTTATCTGCCAATACTAGGTCATGTGTTTCTCATAATTTAATGGCATTGCTGTCAATCACCTTACCAGCAATGGCAGTTTCTTGTTTAGCAGTGGAAAGTGTTCCTCTCCCCCCCAGTGGGAGATTGTCATTGGGTCCTACAGTCTGTCACTATTTCTGTTTTTACAGTTGTACTAGTAAGATGATTGGTCATATGCTCTTGTAGAACACACTTCGTACTTGTTGGTATGCTGGAAAATTCTCACTATGGATGCCACTGTAGAGCATGGTAGATTTAGCTGTTATTGCAGTCTGGACAGACCATAATTTATCATGTGATCAGTCACTGCTTCCCTAATCTCACCTAAGATTATGGTTATGGACTTTCTCATCTGCCTTTCACCTTGCATTTGCACACATCTCCCAGTTTTCCTCACCTTGATGTCCTTCTTCTGTCACCCACAGCTCTGGTAGTATCCATTTTTGCAGGTGAAGTCAACTGAACAATGTCCCCTTTTGGAAAAATGTTAATGAAAGCCAAAATAACATTCCTGGGTAGGTGAGATCTGAGAAGGTCAAAGGCTAAAATTGATATCAGAGGAGGTTGGTGTTCTTTTATACTTGTTTTAACATATATATATATATATATATTTTAATTTTTCAGAATGTACTATGGTGGTATGGTTCTGGAGAAATTATGTATTCCACAAAATAATGTAGACCTCAAGTGTCCTATGTTTTGAAATTAAACTTAACAATTTAGAAAACAGCGTGTTGTCATTTGCAAATGTGGTGTGGGTATACATGAGAAGAGTATTTATGTAATCTGGAAATTGTGATCATCGACCGCATTTCATGGAGAAAGAATGAATAATGATCCATGCTTTTGTGCACTTAGACTGATGTTCTGTTTACTGGGTCAAGAGTTTGGAAAAAAGTGAAGCCTGTATTGAGTAATGTGTATAATCAATTATAAAAATCTATAACAGTAAAACCAATCTCATATTAAAGTAAAGCCAGGGGATTAAAATATGTTTTAGGCTGAAATTAAAAATGTTCAACAATGTTGAGGCCAACCTAAAATGAAGATGTGAGGAATTCCAAAATTCGAGGAGCAACCATTGAAAAATCACAGCCTGCCCTGTGCCCCAGTCTAGACCTCGAAACAACAACAAGAAGCTGGTCTAAGAAACCAAGTGAACTTGATGGCCTGTAAAAGTTGAAAAGATCTGTGAGATACAGTGATGCTAAATATTCTGATTTGAAGACAAATAAAAGAACTGTAGTCAATTCTAAACCTAACCGAAAGCCAATGAAGAGATGCCACTGCTGGTAATAAATCATCACAAATGTATTTGCCTGTTAAGAGGTGGGCAGCAGCAGCATTCTGGACCATCTGCAAGTAGGAGGTAAGACCCTGACCAACTCCTGTATAGAGTGAATTGCAGTCAAGTTGAGATGATATAAAAGCTTATATTGCTCTCTTAAAATCACTAAAAGATTTAATCGGCTTATCTTTTGTCAAGATTTTTAACTGCTGAAAGCTAGTTTTAATAACCAATTTTTTTCTTTTGCTTATCAAATTTAAAAACATCAAAAATCACACCTAGATTCTTTACGTGGGGTTGTATGTAAGGAGGCAAAGGGACAAGACCCATAGAGTCAATGGAACCAAATAATAGGATTTCCGTTTTCTCCTCGACAAGATTTCAGAAATTTAAGGGCATCCAACCTATGTTTTAGTGCCATATACAGTAAATTTGTGAATCACCCGCCATCTACAAGGCTGTACAGTTCTGTTTTGCGCCATGTAGATTAGGCCATTCTTCTGCTTGTTGTATTTATTTATGCATCATCTTATTGTTTTATTGCCTGTATATATTTCTTGCACAACTTATCCCTGTACCCTTCAATTATGCTCTCACAGCATATGTTACAATAACAGATCTAATCTACCATGACGCCATCTTAAATAGTCTCTATTTGATGACAACATGCATCATCTGTAGCCACATAATTACAATCATCCTGATAACCAGTGAAAAATATGACCAGAACCATAAGGAAATATCACGAAATGGCACCACAACCTGTAAAATGACCTTACAAAAAATCAGCAAAGTGAGCTCTCTGTCAAAACAATAAAATGAAAGAAATAATGCACAAAACGAACATTAGATTTTCCCAGTTGCATACGCACAATGGATATAATGGACCCATTCTCAATACAGACAAAACAACCTACAAAACCATAACTCTTCATTTTCACTACAGCTTCCTTGAGGACTTCTGCTCTGTGTTGCCTTCTAAGATGTCTTCTTCCTCTTTGCCTTCTTTCCACCATGTCCTCTTTGGCCTTGAAGTTCTTCTTGCATGTTGCTTTCCATTCTCCATGTGAAACTAAACCACAACCCCCTTTTTATGTGTGCTAGTGTGTGCTGATTGGTTGAGAGACAGATTTGCAGGACGTGGGTAATTCATTGCGAGGCTGGCCCAAATTGGGTCTGTGCTTTGGGATTGGCTGTTAGCACTTGAAGTCATTTTATGGTGATGAAGTTGACCGGATACTTCCATTAGCTTAGACTACCATGTCTTGTGTTGTGTAAAAGTTTATTAGCATTTGAGACTGATGTACTGTACACATGATCAGAAATGGTTTCACGATCGTGCAAACGTATTCATGATTTTGCTCATATGATGTGTAGACCTGAAGACCTGCACTGCTGGCCTGACCATCTTATCTAAGCAACCAAGAAAAATTACAGTAGTAAAGAAACAAATGCACAAAATATGAAAATAATAAGATCCATGGAAAATGTAGTGAGCAGAAAATACAATCAATGATTAGTATGTCACTGTGATTTATGCTTTAATATTGTTTGTTAATATTATTTTTCTCTGTTTTCTTATTTTACATATAGATTAAGCTTGTAACTATTTCCGGCATATAGTAGGAATATGAGATACTATATGAACTGCAGAACAAATCCGAAACATTCAGAGTGAAATTAGAAAAATAAAATTATAGCTACACACCTAGATATGACCAGAATATCTCATTACAAAAGGAAATGGAGGTTTATGTGTTGTATCATGTACAGTATTTAGAAAATGTAAATCATATTTGAATAAGGTCTTTTAAGTGGGAACGGTTCCACGCCCTATTGCTGCTAATTGTCTTCATGAGTTAACATGTGAGTGCTGTCATAGTGGACATTGTCCAACCATTCAGCCTTTGGTTCTTTTTCTAATCCAAGCCATGAGTACACAACTAAAGACCTAAAAAAAACAACTTAGTAATGGGTAAGAACCGTGAGCATGTTCCTGTTCTACCAGAGATGTTTGTCCTGACGAAGATGATAATAATATGCTGCATGTCTCTACTTCTGCTTTTAAATTCAATGTTAAATCAACATTAAAAACTTAGTGCTATTTTATGTCTCTAATGTGTGAGGTTTTTGTCCTGCAATGTCTGCTTTGAGGCATTTAGGCTGTTTTGGGGCTAACATTGGGCTTTGATAAAATAACCTCTCTTTAATATACAGTAGTGTATCTTCTTCTTTTTCCGGCTGCTCCTATTAGGGGTTGCCACAGCGAATCATCTTCTTCCATATCATTCTGTCCTCTGCCTCTTGCTCTGTCACACCCATCACCTGTATGTCCTCTCTCACCACGTCCATAAATCTTCTCTTAGGCCTTCCACTTTTCCTCTTACCTGGCAGCTCCACCCTTAACATCCTGCTCCCAATATACTCAGCATCTCTCCTCAGCACATGTCCAAACCAATGCAATCTCGCCTCTCTGGCTTTGTCTCCCAACCGTCCAACTTGAGCTGACCCTCTAATGTCCTCATTTCTAATCCTGTCCATCCTTGTCACACCCAGTGCAAATCTTAGCATTTTTAACTCTTGTCAGTGCCACCGTCTCCAACCCATATAACATAGCTGGTCTCACTACCGTCCTGTAGACCTTCCCTTTCACTCTTGGTGATACCCGTCTGTCACAAATTACTCCTGACACTCTTCTCCACTCTTCTCTTCACCTCTCTTCCACAATTCCCATTACTCTGTACTGTTGATCCCAAGTATTTAAACTCATCTACCTTCACCAACTCTACTCCTTTCATCCTCACCATTTCACTGACCTCCCTCTCATTTACACACATGTATTCTGTCTTGTCCCTTCCGACCTTCATTCCTCTCCTCTCTAGAGCATATCTCCACCTCTCCAGGGTCTCCTCAACCTGCTCCCTACTATCGCTACAGATCACAATGTCATCACCAAACATCATAGTCCACGGGGACTCCTGTCTAATCTCGTCTATCAACCTGTCCATCACTATTGAAAATAAGAAAGGGCTCAGAGCCCATTCCTGATGTAGTCCCACCTCCATGTTGAATGCATCCATCACTCCTACCGCAGAACTGGGAACAACTTCGACCACCACCAATGTGTAACTTCCACCTGGATAATGTGATGGTAGCCATTTCTGTGCCAGTACACTCACCACATATTAGCTATGAAGTGGTAACAGGGTGAAAAAGTTGGCTAGCTAATGAGAGGCAGGGGATGATCAGGTGGCCAGAATGGTCGTGTTGGACAATTTAGTCAGGTCATTGGAAAACACCCTACTCTTTTTAAAGGATGACCACAGATCTTTAATGACCACAAAAAGTCATGACCTCAGTTTTCAGTTGTCTGAAAGACAGTGCCATTTTTACAGCACAGTGTCCTTGTCAATGCACAGGGGCATGGGGATCTGAACACAGAACACAAGGTAATAAGAACCTCCAATGGCCTCACCATCACCTCTTCCAACGGCAACCCAAGCTTTTTCTAGATCGTCTCTTTTCACTCACTTAACTCACCTTACTGGCTCTCTAATGAGAAGAAGCAGCAAACTACTTTCAAGTGACATAACCACATACGTACAAATAGTGGTCTCAGAAAGCATTCACACCCCTTCACTCTCTGCACACTTTATTGTGTTGTAGATTTAACTTTACATGGACATTTATTCCATATTATTCCATCAATCTATGCTCAATAACCCATAAGAGAGAGGAAGAGAGTGGTGGGGAGTATGCACTGGTAAAGTGTGTTGCCACACCACAAACCACCTCAGGATCCCAAATTAGGACCCGAGCGAGACACCTCAGCACCATACTAGTCTGAATGGAAAGGAACATTGTGAGTTTTTTTTTTACAGTGGCTGGAGTGCCAATCCTGCCACCAAACCCCAAATTTTCCCTTGCAAGTTGTAGGGCAGGATGCAGGATAACATCATAACCAGGCTAGAGCGACTGCAGGTTAAGGGCCTTGCTCAAAAACTTCTGACACCCCTAATCACTTCTGGCATTTAGGGGATTCGAACCTGCAACCTTCATATTGCAGGCACAGACCCCGAGCCTCAGAGCCACCACTCCATCTCAATAACCCATAATGACAAACTGAATACATGTTTTCAGGAAAGCTTGCATATGTATTAAAAATCAAAAAACTGAAATCTCTCATGTGTGTAAGTGTTTAGACTCTTAATTCAGTGCTTTGTAAAAGCTCCTTTGGCATCCATTACAGCTTTGAGACTTCTTGGGTACGTCTATACAAGCTTCCCAATTCTGGATTTGGACAATTTTTCACATTCTACGTGGCAGGTTCTGTTAGATTGGATGGGAAATGTCAGTAAACTGCCATTTTTAGGTCTCTACCTAGATGTTTTATGAGGTTTAAGAGTCTGAGTTGGCAGGGATACTCAAGAACAGTCAGACACTTGTCCCAAAGTCACTCCAGTGTTATCTTGGCTGAAAGCTTCAGGTTGTTGCCAGGCTGAAAGATGAACTGTTGCACCATTCTCAGGCCGTGTGCACTCTGGAGCAGTTTTTCTTCAAGGACTTCCCTATATTTGGCTTCTTTCATCCTTCCCTCAAATGTGACCAGTCTCTCTATCCTTGCTGGTGTGAAGCATTCTCACAAAATAATACTTCCACCATAATGCTTCACTTTAGGGAGGGTATTAGGTAAGTGATGAGCAGTGCCTGGTCTCCCCCAGATATAGCTCTTGGAGTTCTGCCCAAAGAGTTCAGTTTTGGTCTCATCAGGCCAGGGAATCATTTTCTTCAAACCCTCAAAATATTTTAAATACCATTTGAGAGACTCCAAGAGGGTTGTCATATGCCTTTAACTCAAGAGTGGCTTGTGCCTGTTGCTGAGACAATTGTCCTTTTTTCAGGTTCTCCCATCTCAGCAGAGGACTTCTGTTAGAGTGACCATTGGGTTTTTGGTCACCTCTCTGATCAGGGTCATTTATGCCCAGTGTCAGAAAATGCAAATGACAAATGACAAAATAAAGGTTTGGGGTGGCCCCCCCATATAATATCAGGTCAGCAGAGTAGTCAATTGCAACTGATAATGGTCTTTCCTAATAAATAGAGACAAATGAAAACAAATTGTTAGGTTTTTATAGCGGAGCTGAAGGAAGTTGATCTGGATGAGAGGAACTGGAAGGGAGGTCATCAGAAGGGACAGAAGTGATGGTTTTGGCAGGAACTGAAAGTGAGGTCATCAGGGGAGAGCCGGAAGTGACATCATCTGTAATGTCATTGGAAAAGGGCTGGAAGTAGGAGGTGGATCGTTATTCTGTTGTTGGTCTGTAGGAAGAGGAAAAAAAGGAGTTAGTACTTATTTCCAAATTTTTGTCTTGTACTATAGTTCCCCGTTGGACCCTTTGGCTGCCCCCCTAAGCGCACATGTGTGACATGTGTTACTCAGTTTGGCCAAATTGATAACTCTAGGAAGCATCCTGGTAGTTCCAAACTTCTGCCATCTCACAATTATTGAGTCTGCAAGGCTCCAGCGATCACTCAAAGCTTTAGAAATGGTTTTATCCTCTGGCAATAATCTACAAGTCAGGTCAGGTCAGGTTGGGGAGCATGCACTGGTACAGGATGTTGGCCGCACCCACCACATGACGAAATAGCTCAGGATCCTGGTTGGCAACCTCCCAGGCAGACACATGGTCCAGTCCCACCCTCTGGAAATGACCATCTATCTGCTTCAGCCAGGTGTTATGTGGGTGCCCCCTTGGCCACTCGGGTCCTCAGCAATGATGATCCTGAGAGCCAGATCATTGTCTGGGAATCGCACCACATGGCCATAGTGCTTTAATTGATGCTCCCTCACAATGCAAGTAATGTGCCTCATTTGGGACTCCAAGTGCGACTGCTCCTTTGACACAAAGTCAAACCAGCGGTACCCAAGGTTTCTCCGAAGAGTCACAGTACCAAAGGAGTCCAGTCTTCATCTCAGGTCACTGGATAGCATCCATGTCTTGCAACCATATAGCAAAACAGGTCACAGGGGTCTACAAACAGTCCCTTGGGCTTCATGGCTTGGTTTCTCTCCTGGAATGGTTTGTGAATTGGGAACCTTCTATACACCAGTGTGGACCTTCCTAAACAATATCCGGTCAATTCAGTTTGCTACAGAAGCACTACAATTAAAGTTCTAGAAACATCTCAAGGAGAATTAAAGCAAACAGGATGCACCTGAACACAATTTGAATAAGGGGTCTGAATTCTTATATGAATGAGCAATTTCAGTTTTTGATTTTTAATAAATTTGCAAACCTTTCTTAAAGCATGGTTCACTTTGCCATTATGGGTTAATGAGTTTAGATGGATGGTCAAAAATAGTAAATGTGTCCATTAAATATTAAATTTACAGCACAATAAAGTGTACAGAAAGTACTTTCAGTATCCACTGTATGTGCTGATAATCTGACCTCTTAGATGTCACGCTCACCTCAGTGCTGCAGATATCCACTTCCATAAAGGAGAAAGAGCCAGTCCCCATGAGAATCATCAACAAGGTTTGGAGAAAGACAGTGGACATCTGTCATTTGACATATTCAAGTATTGCTGATTTTCTGATTACTGATGTCTTGAACATATTTCACAATTCAGACAATGGCTGTAGTGCATGGTAGATGCTGTAAGATGCACACAAATGGCAAGATGATGCATGAGTGTAAGAGAGCAGCAGAGATGGAAAGATTATTGAGTGTTAATGTAAGAGGAAAGCTTCATCAGTAGTCTGAAAAGGCATTGCAGAAGCTGAGAACAAAGAAGACAAAACCAGCATAGAGCAAATTGCTTTTTTTCTCCCCCCTGCCTTTACTAGTAGAATGCAGCTCTAGTGATAAACACCATTATTTGCTAATTTTGTCAGGAGAAAAGCTCTTGGGAATGTCAAGTGCCTTATTTTGGTTAAAATGAACAACTTGAAGTTTAACATTTCGTAGGTGTTTAGCGCTAATGCACTGTAAAGAATCGGAGGGTTTTGGCTGCTTATTTGAAAGTTTCCACTATTTCTGAAAAGCTCTAATATTTTGTATGACTTTTATTTTTACATTTACTGTAATAGGCCAGCATGTGGATAATGGCATGTAGTCCACTTAAACAAGCTTTCTGGTATTTTCTATATATACCAGTATAAAGACAAGACAGACAATCATAAAGGGTCTGGGGCACCTCGAAGGTGAAGCCCCTATATCGAAAGGTGCAAATAAATGCATGTTAACTGATGAGACTTCTTATTATTTTCACGCAGTCTGTCCTAGATGGCTACGTTTCCATTTTTGAAGGTTTCTGAGAGGATGAGGCGGGTCCTGGTGGAGCAACCTCGGAAGTGATGTCATGGTTGAAGGCCCGTCAATCTTCCTTTCTGCACAGGGGAAAGGAGGGGAGAAATCATTATTGCTTAGCACCCTCATGTGTTCTGGGGGAGTAATGTAATTATCCATGCCTTTAAATTGTTCCCTAAACGCACGCGTGTGACAACCAGTCTACCCCATGTTATCTGAAAAAAAGATCCTAAAGCAGTGCAATGTAAAGATTTCTGTGGACATGCAGTTATGATATCTCCATGTTAAACAAACGTGGAGTATTTCCATGAGTGTTTAAATCTTAAATCTCTTCCAGTAGATCATACATTTACACATCCATTTATTCATTTGTTTGTCCAGTTCAGCATCGTGGAGGTTTAAGCCCTTTCTGGTAGCACTGGGTGGAAAAGTGGAGGATACCTTGGGCAGTGCAACAGTGCGTCAAACATTAGAAACATTCAAATGAGAACAAGCCATTCAGGCCAGCAAAGCTCGTCAACTGCAAATTTCTCCAGAATAATATCAAGTCAGGTTTTAAAGATCTCTTAAGTTCTGTTCTCTACCACACTACTTGGTCACTTATTCCATGTGTCTATGGTTCTCGGTGTGAAGAAAAACATTCTAATGTTTCTTCACAATCTACTCTTAATAGGCTTTCAACTGTGTCTCTGTGTTCTTGTTGAACTCGTTTTAAAGTAACAACCTGGATCTGCTGAACTCATTCCTTTCATAATTAAAAAAAAACTTCAATTATAACACCTCTTAATTTCTGTTTACCTAAACTCAAAAGGTTCAACTCATTCAATCTTTACCCATAACTCATACACTGCAGTATTAGAATCAGTCTAGTTGCTACATCTCTGGACTTTCTTTAACACTGCTAGGTTTCTTTTTGAGGCTTAGAGGCCAAAGCTGCACACAGTACTCCAGATGAGGTCTCACCAGTATGTGATTGATACCAGATTTGAAAGACAACTACCTGATATTGTGATTTGTGGAGCAAGGGGTGTTCTTTTAGGCAGAGACCATACGTGAGAAGAGTAGGCCTGACCCATCAAGAATGAAAGTCCTGAATGGGACTCATTAATACTAATAAATTTTATTTGCCATCTACAGTTTCTTGCATTAGTAATTTATCATTTTTCACATAACCCTAACCCTTACACTCTAGAGAGGAAGAGAGAAACTTTGGGTTGGAGCACAGGGTCAGCCATTTGTAGAGTAGCCCTGGAGCACTTGCAGGTTAAGGGCCTTGCTCAAGGGCCCAATGAAGTCGCATTCCTTCTGACACTGGCAACCCTCCACTTCCCAGCACAGAATCTTTACCCAGAAAGCCACCACTCCACCTATATTAGGATGCCCTTCATGGATACAGAATATCATCTGACAAGACATAGGGGAAAAAACAGCATCTTACTATGACAAAAATCTTGTAAGTATTCTCTACTTCTTGTAACAAAAATTATCTATCTATCTATCTATCTATCTATCTATCTATCTATCTATCTATCTATCTATCTATCTATCTATCTATCTATCTATCTATCTATCTATCTATCTATCTATCTATCTATCTATCTATCTATCTATCTATCTATCTATCTATCTATCTATCTATCTGTTGTCAAGCATGGACTCCTGAGAATCACCTTCCAGGCTCAGACAAGGTATGCAATACCCTACCAGGGCAAGAGGGGCACCAATTCTAACAATACCATCTCTTTTCACCTCCATAATTTAGAGAAACTGCTCAACGAGAACATCTAAGCCACACCCACAACCAATTAATTCCTGCCTCTTCCAGCAGGGATGACAAAAATTTGTGTGCTCTAAGAAGGCAGCGTCCCAGAGCAGCTTGAGAGAGCGGACACGTTCAAGAAGCCACAGAGACTGGGAAGGCAGCTGTTGTGACCATTTTTGTTTTGTTTTCTGGACTTTGGCAGTAAATGAGGTGGCCTGGTGTGACACCCCAACTTTTCTTTAGTTCTCCTCTTCCTCATTTGCATTTCACACTATCTATCTATCTATCTATCTATCTATCTATCTATCTATCTATCTATCTATCTATCTATCTATCTATCTATCTATCTATCTATCTATCTATCTATCTATCTATCTATCTATCTATCTATCTATCTATTGTGGTTGTCTAAGGGAACAACTGGTTGAAAAGCAAGATAAATGTTGGGATGCCAACCTGGCTTTCCCCATTTACTTGAGAAACAAAAATTAAGCAGTTGCTCGATGGCGCGAGTACAAACAAAAATATTGCCCTCTGGCATTATAATAAATAGAGACACTGCCTATCAATGGTTCTTTCGATTGTTTTTTCTGGGATTGCAGGAGCTCCATCTCCTTTGCTCTCCAGTCAACAAATGATGCCTTCATCCAGGCAGCTGGGCTTTTAAGGTCTGGAAAACTGAAGGGGCAGAATTTGTTGCCCTTCACTGGGCAGATTATTAGCACTTTGGAGGTAAAGGAAGATGACACAGTTAGCAGCCGTGCCCTCTCTTGGCTCGCAGTGGTATTACATGCCTGGGAGGAACCTGGATGGTGACCCTCTGATGCACATGCGTGACACTATCTATCTATCTATCTATCTATCTATCTATCTATCTATCTATCTATCTATCTATCTATCTATCTATCTATCTATCTATCTATCTATCTATCTATCTATCTATCTATCTATCTATCTATCTATCTATCTATCTATCTATCTATCTATCTATCTATCTATCTATCTATCTATCTATCTATTTTTACTCAGAGGAATGCATGCTGTATTCACATCATTCTGAATCTGCTTCCATTTCTAAAAATGTCCTTCCTTAGATAGCATTTCTGTATTGTTGATAGTTTTATATAATGGATTACAGTGCTGGAGATAACGTCAGCCTTCTTTGCATGTACCGTTCGGCCCATTAAATATTAATGTATTCTTCAGAAGAATCCAGTTTTCTTCTACTAGACAGATTGGTGAAATAAAACTGTGGTTAGTGTAGATGTGTGATTGGCTTTTTTACCCTGAGATGGACTTGCGTCCCATCCACAATCGGTTTATGCTTTTCACTCATTGTCAAAGGGATAGGTCCAGACGTCCTGCACCCCAAACCAAGTTCCAAAAGTATGCATAAGTGGAAATTGCCATTTTTAACTACTGGGAAATGGATTTCTATGCTAAGAAAGATAAGTGGAGGCAGTGTTGTGTAGTGGTTAAGACTTTGAAGAGCAAGTGTGGGCCTATGGGCTCCAATCCCTCAGCTAACACTATGTGACCACAAGCAAGTCCTTTTACCTGTCTTTGCTTCAATTTGGAAAGCAAAAGAAATGTAACCAATTATATCTAAAGTGTTGTAATCTGATTGAGTTATCAGCTCAATAACCATAAAATTAAATGCTACAATTTAGGCAGTCGCTACTTTCTCATTACATGCAGTCTAGAAAATAATATGGAATTTATAGATTGTGTTTATCTAGACACCACTTTGATATGAATCAAGTGCACTACGCACAATGAGCCAAAGGATTTCAGGAAAATACCTCTTAATTTTAATATACACCCACCCCATGTTATGAGTAAATAAATGGAATTATGCTGTATATGAACAATCAATATAAGCTTTCTACCATACTCAAGAAGCAAGAGCTCTAAAGCATACTGTAACAAGGTATGTGCAATGAGGCAAGAAAGCAAACCTCTTACTTCTTCCCTAATCACAACTGGAAAGTGCCCCATATCTGCCTCATTTGTAGAGAAAGTATCATCTGAGGGATATGAAACTGATTAAAGAAATATTTCATACAGTCATTATTGTGAAATTGATAAAGAGAGTGATTGTAGTTAATTTTTGGCTCGCACTTCACTCTTCATGGTAAAGTAACCTAATGATCTGCCCCGTGATGACATTAGCCTAACCCTGCGGCCACACTCTTAAAATATCAGTTCTTTAATGGCACTTTTCTGCTGTGTGGCTCCTCGTAGAGCTATTGCTTTTTAAAGAATCATTTCATTCCACGAAGGGTTGTTTGCGTATAAAATTGGTTCTTTGGGCTTTGAAAATGTTCTTAATTAGACAAAACAGAAATCTTTAATGCATAGTAGGCAACCCAGCAGGATGCAACAGATCAAGAAAAGCTGAGCTTTTGTCATTGTTTTGTCAGCAAGAATCGTTTTAAAATCAGGAACCTGTAATCTGTCATCATCTATTCATGGTTATTTATGAAATCTGTTATGGAGCTAAATAAATAAAGGCTCTTTCTAGAACCTTCATGTGGATGGCTCTTTTGAGAACCAAAATTCATTTCCCTATGGCATCGCTCTGAAGAACCTCTTTGGGACATTTATTTTTAAGAGTGCATGAGCTTATCCTGCTGGGCTATGGGGAGTCGCTCTAAACATATCCAGAAAGTGTATTTGCTAAACATAATGGGTACCAGAGCTAAACTGATTGACTGCAAGCTATTAAGCCCTTGAACTTTATTTAATTGACCAACAATGCGAAACGTTGTCAAAGTTAATTTAACATAACAGACTCACCTAATCCAATCCATGACTCAATCACGCAGACGACTGATGAGAATCACCAGGTAACTCAACCAACACATCTTTGGGGATGAGGGAGGAAACCTGAAGAGTAAAACCTAATCAGATACACAGACACAGGGAGGTCGTGCAGACCCCATAAGGACATATTCGGGAGGTGACTGCGTTTCCCTACTTTATTAAAATTGTTTTAGAACCTATTATTACTGCAAATAGTATGCATTGCTAAACTGCACGTGAATGAATAAAGTAAATACTTCTCCGTTTCAAAACAGTGAGCACATGTAGGTGTTATATACAGATTTACAGTTAACACTGATTATTTTGTTGTCATTATTTTAATACTATCTGTGCGCTTCAGAAAGGTCCTCCTGTCTGAACTTTCAGTGCAGTAATAACTTTCACTTTTTCCCTCAGCAGATACACAATGTTGCACGCTCTCCCGAACTCCTTAGGATTAATGATACTTCATAATTTGTTTTATTCAGATGTGAAGAAACGTGTTAACACAGCCTAGACTATAACATAACCAGCGTAAGACGAGCTGATACTGCGTCTACAGTTGTGCGTATATCTTTGCAAATAAGTCTGATGAGGAATGTATGCGTGAACTGCGAACATCAGGGCCCTTTATAACCACAACGTTCTCCGTGAAAGTGTTTTAGTGCCATTTCTGCAATGAACGTGAGCGCGCCGTCAACATCCCTTAACATCTTCATGCACGCGCGTAGCGGAGACGGAGGAGCAGCAGCAGCAACAATCATGGAGTCCAGGCAGCAGCTAGCAGCAGCAGCTCGACAGAGTCCACATCTGTAGCTCTTTTTAAAACTGAAAGGTTTGGGGTCAGTGAGATGGGAGTTGTTTAATACTGATGTCCGTGCTTTTCGTCAGATTACAGTCTTTCTCCTGGAAGATTTGCATTGGGTTGCTTTTCTATTCCCGGCAAAACATCGCTCAGCATTTGCTTCCGTGCATTCCTTCCGATGAGAGGTAGAATTTGCTTATTTATAGATACTCGGTGCTAAAAAAAGAATCTGTCTTCGGGGGGGATTTCTTATGTTCTGAACAGCCCGTTTTGAATGTTAAATTGGAGATATATGGGATTGTATTGCTTGATTTCATTGCAGCGGGGGCTGACACAATTGTTTCTATGCACGTAAAACCGAGCCCGGATCATATTATTTATCGCCTGAAAAATCAAAATATAGTAGCACTGACCTTCAAATAAACAGAAAGACTGCTAAGAAGAATACAGATTGATCGACGTTGTGAAAAAAAAGGGAAAGAAAATGTTGCCTTCACAAGAAGCCTCCAAGCTTTACCATGACAACTACATGAGAAACTCCAGAGCAATCGGGGTGCTATGGGCAATCTTTACCATATGCTTCGCAATCATAAATGTGGTGGTCTTTATCCAGCCCTACTGGATCGGGGACAGTGTCAATACCCCCCGGGCCGGGTATTTCGGCTTATTTCACTATTGCGTGAGCTACGGCACATCAAACAGAGAGCTCACCTGCCAAGGTACCTTCGGGGATTTCAGCTCCATCCCTTCAAGCGCCTTCAAGGCAGCCTCGTTCTTCGTACTGCTGTCCATGGTGCTGATCCTGGGTTGTATCGCCTGCTTCGCTCTCTTCTTTTTCTGCAACACCGCTACAGTCTACAAGACGTGTGCGTGGATGCAGCTTCTCTGTGGTAAGGCAACCGAGTACCGAAGCACCTTTGTATCGTGTCAATTTGTTCATTTTGGGCTCTATGTTAGACATACTGTCTGGTGGCATGTCGCTGAATTTAGCGGTCCATGAAGTTCGTTTTGTTGTTTATTGTCATATTAATAAATAAGCTGTGCTTACAGAATCAGCTAATTTATCTCAATTTTTAAAGAGCACCCAGATCGCATTGCCAACATCAGAAACAAGCTGCTTCCTTATTGTAACAGTATTCTTAAAAATCAATATTCATAATCAGAATTATAAACATATTTTGCAAATTAACGATGATTAACATTGGTAGCACCAATTTTGTCAACATATAGTAACAGCAAGTGCCCGCGCGCATCCATTAAATATGTTCCCAGTAGTATGTGCATGTATACAGTGTATTGCATATGATACTTTAATTTTGTGTTTGTGGCACCAAAAAGAAGACTCACAGGCAGGGTGTAAATAATAATCTGATGTTTTATGATGGCGATGATGATTTCAACATTTATAACCAAAGTGAGCGGTAAGTAGAGAATTACCCGGTCTGTTTAAATAATATACGGTGACATGCATGAAAACAACCTCTGTGAGCATTTAGTGAACACTTAAAACGGATGGAACCAATAAAGCGATTAGTCGGTTCAGCACTAATGCGCACTGCCGTTTTATATTGTATACTATTTTAACTTGGGTCGCCTTTGCTTTAATTGTGTCCTTGATTACCTGCTTGCCATTTAGCACGCGGTTAAATAGTTGGGTTTAATTACACCTACACCAGCTTTTAGGTCTTATACTTTTGAGGGTATTTATTAAATGGTCCGCTTTTGCGGTGTGGGAATTTGTTTTTGTTTGCTCGTTGGTGTCTCCCGGAAGATTACAATCCTCTGCTCTTTCGCAAATTGAGCTACCGAAATAATGCAACCATGCACACAATTAAAATGACGTGTCACTCGAAGTACCCGATTGTAATGGAGCAGAGAAGGGAAGCAAAACTGAGCAATGTGCGGATCTAAAGGTGGGGATGAAATGAAAGAAAACGTCTCCTCTTCTAAACAGACTCAGGTATGGATGTCTCCTGTGTTTATGTGTGTGTGTGGTGTTGAGTATTATGTAGTAATGTGAGCCATACCCGCATCTTTAACAATACTCTCGCAGAGTGTGAAGAGCATAGGAAAATACTGGGCAAGCTGTGATGGGACATGGCCAGTACATGCATTTACTTACCGAGTGGCATTCTTATTGATCGCTTTATTCACAACTCCGAAAGAAAGAGGGGAGATTAAAAAAATAAATAAATAAAACTTTTTTTCATAATATTTTATCAACATGCAAGGACTTCCGAGGAAGACAAGAATGACCGATAAATACTACAGAACCTTTCTACGACCTCTGTTTATAAAGAGCCGCCAAGGTCCTGTACAAAACACCGTTTAAATGAAAGGAAAAACAGGGAACGTATTTTAACATCCGATAACGTCACGGCCCCCAAAGAGCAGAACCTTTATTAATATTTTTTTTTTCTGCAGTTTTTCACAGACATTGCTTCCTTACAGTGAGCGCTATTTTAAAGCATATCGATTGCCTATTTGTGGACGAGATTTGAAAAATAAAACAGATTTATGAACGATCTTTAAATACAATTTTCACAGTAATAACAGCGAGATGAAGAAAAAAAAAAAGATTTCATTTTACAGTTACACAATAAACAAAAGAAATTCTTCTAGGACAGCAGCTGATCACAAAACTGAAAAAGCATATCTGAGCAAACTAAAGAAATACATACAGAAATTTTATCTATGTATTTTTTTTAAATGTGTGTCTTGATTTATTGGAAGGTGTGGACACTTTGCTTTAGTGTCTTTGTGTTCATTTATGATTCTTTTTATGTGGCTCTTCTACAATGCAGTTATCATCATGTATATATCCTGTCGATTTGTCTTTACTGAATAAAAACTTGATCACAAAAAAAAAGAAAAACTAGCCGAAAAGTGTGATCTTCATTCCTAACTTTTGTAAATATTCTAAAACAGTCATATAAAAAAGTTGTAACTGAGGACATTTTAAGAGTAACAGATACTTCTTTACATTTAGTTATTAACATAGAGTATAGAGGGCTATATTTTTTTTAACATTTTGTGATATCAATTATCTTTTCCCCGTTGATACTGAGCATACTTAAATAACATAAATCAGGAGGAAAAAACTTGGTACAAAACATAACACTACTCACTGAACAATGAGAATACGGTCATTTACACAATTTCTCAGTTGATGCAGATTTTAAACCACTTATCAGAGAAAACATAATTCATCCACTGGCATTTATCAAAAGATATAATGCATCAAGGAACTTTTCAGTACATTGCGACCAGGCTTCTCAATTTAAAATTACTCGGTCTGATACTGGAATAAACTAATTTGAAGGCAACTGAAATTGATAACGGTCATTTTACATAAATGTGCATGTGTGTATATTTATACATCAAAGCATCATAAATATTTAACTGATCCTTTAGTGCTTCTGCAGTGTAGATACATACACACACACATATATACTGAACATATAAGAAATATCTCTTCAAGGTCAGTCACATCCATTTTTTTCCTTCTGCTTGCATATTGGAAGGATGAGAAATTAAACCAATATAGAAGTCAATATGATAAACATCAAAGAAATTCAATTTCAAGAGGTTACCACTACTACAGCGCCAGTGCTGATCCTCAGCTGAAGGGGCAGAGAATGCAGAGAAGAGTTATCTCGGACACTTGTGCGTGCTGTCTGGCACCTTCACAAATGTAGTTAGGCCCGAGGTAAGCAGTTGGATGGAAGTCTGTTCAAGTATCTTAGTGATTTGTCTCTTCATATATTCAAGATGTCTTCTGTACATGTTAGCCATGGCTTGGTGAAGAAGACTTTACTTGATTCTCTTGTTTGCTACTTTTGTATAAATATTTCATTTTATATAACCACACATGAACCATTAATAATGATTGTTAATAATTTCCATTACAAAGCAATAACAACAATCACAATAATCTACTCTCTACATATAAAATGCTAAGCCTAAAAGTGCAACGATTTTATGTGAAGTTTTTATGTCATGTTTTTTGTCATGCTTTAAATTGGGCTTATTTCAAAACTTACATATATATGTTTGGTATCATTCTTTTCTGAATTTATTAAACTTTAATGTGATGTTGTTAGATTTTCAGATTCATATTCCGTTTTTAAATTATAAACTAAAACATATCAAGAACTCACATCCCGCGAGACGAGACTTTGTGCCAAAAGATTTAACCATGAAATAAAAGACAAAGAGTAGGACAGCTGCTGTACAGGCTTTTAAATGTTCAGAGTGCCGTGTGAGATGCAGATCAAGTGGCACAGCAGCAAAGAGGAGGTAAAAAAAAAATCTATATTTGTTTCCCACTGTATTACTGTTTAAGAGGGGGTTTCAGAGGGGCAACCGCGTCTCCTTGGGGTGCGTTCAGCCCCCCTCTACACACCGCGAGCGGCAGAGACGCAAAGTGGCTAGTGCATAGCGCAGGCTGGGGGGCTTGACGATCGAAGCAAGCAGGGGGGAACCCCCTAGTAATAATAATAATAATAATAATAATAATACATTCATCCATACATACTGTGACACCAGTAGGGAGTGCCAGCCACCCAGCCTGACACAGACAGACACAGGAGGCACACTTACAAAAACACAAGTCATTTTTATTTTTTCTTCGCTTGTTGGCAACGCCTTCGCTGTCCCCACAAGTACAACACAGTCTCAAGCACAAAGATAAACGCACCTTAAACACAATGCCCTTCTTCTTTTCTTTCTCTTTCTTGTCTCTTTCTCTTTGTCCTCCACTACTACTCAGCAAGCTTCGTCTCCCTCCTCCTGATTCTGGCTCCATGAGTATAGATGTCTGCTGCCTCCTTTTATACGTTACCCAGAAGTACTCCAGGTGCTTGATGACCTACGGGCTCAGGAGCAGCTGTTGCACCCTCTGGTGGCACCACCGGATCCCAAAAGGGCTTTATGCAACTCCAACTCCCATGAAGCCCTGCTGTAGTCCGAGGCACTGCTGCAAGCCAGGGGGGCTGCCATCCAGCTTTCCTCGGGGAGGTAATGCTCTGACCACACTCGCTCTCCTGGTCCTTCCAATGCGGAGACATCCCAGACATCCACGCCAATACATCCATACATACAGAGCAACTAAACAGCTGCCAAAGACAACGCATGGGGTGTAAAGAACAGCTTGAAAGTGGCGCTGTGATTGTCCAGCAGGCATACAACAATACAGAAACCTACACATTGACTACAATAACACATTTGACAGTGTCCCACATGAATGGCTAACACAAATATTGCACTTCCACAGGATACCCCCTGCCCCATAACACTAACGACACACTGGAGAACAACACTGCACAAACATATCAACAGAACATCAGTGCTCAGTACTAGGAAGATGAGGGAGACTCACTTAGTCCTCTCTGTTTCTGTCTCGCTCTCAAGCCATCGTCAATGAGGCTAAAGAACAAACAATATGGATACAAAGTCAAAAACCCATACCACCAATACACCCTTATCACATAGGGCGTTGTTTTTTTTACTATTTCAAGCTGTTTCATACGGATGACGTAGAAGAAATGCCGAAACAAACTATCAATTACAACAGTAACTAGAAATAATCAAAACACATTCACAAAGCAAACATTTGTAATTTGTCCTGGATGAATGTAAAACAATCCATATTACTAACCGAAGGTTGTATATATGTACAGACGCAGGACGACGGACGCATCGAAGCGCATGCACACTGCGACTCAGTGCCCCAGAGTCAAACCCAGCGGCTTCCCAGACTCAGTAGGTAGCACCCAAACAACACAACCCAACCTGTAAACTAAACTTCAGGTCACAATACAACCGCCGCCCAAACATGCACACCACCACATATAAAACCTTCGTTTAGTAATGTTTACGAAGGTTGTATATATACACGGACGCCGGACGTAACCCATGCCAAAAGCGCACACACACTCGCACAGCGCCCAACAGTCAAACCCAGCGGCTTCCCAAAGTCAGTAAGTGGCACCGAAACAACACAACACAACCTGTAAACTAAACTTGACGTAAAGCGTGTACGCCAACAAGTTGCCATGGTGACATATTTAAACATTGACATAGAATAACTAGACGCCTCATGACTAGCAGAATCGTATGTCAACGTCGCCGCCATATTGTGAGTGGCACTGCTGTGGAGTGAAGTATTGAATAATGTGCTGCTTGGGATTGTACAAACCGCTGTACGCTCCAAACCAGATCCTGGGGGATTACATTTCATAGGTAAGGCTGAACAATTGTTTTGGTTATATTTGGCCATTAGAAAATCTCGTTGTATAACTCTTTACTTTAGCTAAGCCAGGCTAAGCTAGCAAAGCTATGCATTTATGTCCTCAAGTGAGCCTCCAAACAACGTTTTGGCTAAACGTATTTAGTCACTATGTAGATTGTTGTTAGCTGTTAACATGTCTCAAACTTGATGATGTTTTTTCTCAAAGAGCACATTGAGGAAACACAGTTTGAAATTGACAACCATCATTTTATGCTCATGTCTGTAGTTGTGTCTGTCTTCCACAAACTAAGGCTGCACCATATTGCCAGACTGAATACTCTCAAAGTACAAGATCTGAGTGAGCGAGAGGAGTGTGAAGGCAGTCCCTGAAATGTTACTTATAAGGGAGGAATGGTTAATAATAATTATTATAATAATAATAATTGCCATTATTAGTGTGTAAATGGATATTAATAATTGCATTTAAACAATTCGCCAAAATCTGTTGTATGTAAACGATACTGTTTTAAACGTTATTGTTTTTTCATCAGAAAACCCGGTGTCCATGTCTACCTGTATTAGTTTAAATGGCACTTTTGCACTCGCAATAAGGCTGACGTATCGTGTCTACTGGGAAACACAGTGAATGCGGCATCTATCTATATATGTGTATGTATTTAAACTTGAGGTAGTGGTGACTACTGACAGTGCCAGCAGTCAGCTACTCCACAGTACCTGCGGTCAGGGGTTCAATTATGATTCCTAACAGCAAACGACATCTAGCTAACAACACACCCATAGAAAAACAAAAATGAGACTGCATGGATAAAAACAATGAACGAAGGCGCCTAAAACGCGCTTCTGAAACACCAGAACCAAACGAGTCATGACTCCAAAAAGAAACAGATTTACTACAAATATATTTCTTTCATTAAATGAAAACGTTCCCAGGACGCTCCCACCCTCCATGATCTTACATCCCTTCAAAGATTGGAGGGAACAGAAAGTAATTGCCATTCTTGGATTTGTGACTCTTTAGAGAATTGGGGGTTTACTGGTTAATGTAGAAAAGGGAATCCTTAGAGAAGGTTGGCATACCCTCAAAAGTGGCAACCAAACTTGAGGTCATGGCAGATGGTGAACTTTACAAATACCTTGGGTTCCAACAGGACAAACTGGTATCTCATAAAGAAATTAAATATACTGTCGCACAAAACATAAATCGCGTCTTTCACAAATACTCAAAACACACTTCGATGTACGCCAACACAATTAGAGCCATCAATACACACTCACGAATTTCTTTGGAGATATAAATTGGTCACAAACAGACCTACAAGAGCTCCAAAGAAAAACACAAACACTAATCACAAAACACAAGCAACACCACCCCAAAGCAGCCATAGAATGTGAAGGGAGGAAGGGGCCTCATAGATATAAGTCATTTACACAACACAGAGATTAAAAATAAAAAAAACATCTTCCACACAAAACTGCATACATCTTCTACCTAAGCAAGACGAGTTACACACCTGCACTTAACCTTCATACCGCAGACACCATCACAGATGACATAACAACACAAGTATGGATCCAGAAAACATTACATGGCTGACATCCTCATGAACTTGATTAACTTCAAGATGGCGTCAAATCGCTGACTAAGCTGTTCTGGTAAATTAGGCGCTGAGGTTTAAGCTAGTCATGCAAGATCAAGTGATAAGCACAAGAAGCTGCAGGCTAACATTACAGACATAACTCTCAGGTACTGCCACCAGGAACCAAGAAACAATCCAGCACATCACCTCAGACACAGAGCAACTGCATGCACAGGCAATCGGATGACAAACATTAGACATCCTCACAGATGGCGCAGTGGTAATGCTCCTGCTTTGCAGTAAGGAGACTGTGGAAGATTGTGGGCTCACTTCCCGGTTCCTCCCTGTGTGGATAGCGCTTTGAGTACTGAGAAAAGCGCTATATAAATGTAATGAATTATTATTATTATTATCCAGAACTGGCACTAACAACACAAACTCGTAGACACGTAGAAAACAGATCAGACATTTCAGCATTAGAGAATGCCATCCGTAAACTAAGCAGGGACAGAACTCTGCTGACAGACAAGACTATCCACCGTAAGAGACCAGACATAACACCGGTAGACAAACAAATTAAAACTAACGATATTTTAGACATTGTCATACCAAATACACAGAATTAAAAAAAAAATACACACAAATAAAATGCAGAAATGTACAGAACTGACAGAAGAAAGACTCCGCTAGTGGAGAATGGACAAGGTGATCATTGTACCCACTGTTGTATCCACCTCTGGTGTCAGCCCACATACACAACCCCTAAACTTACAGACATTACATATAAATCAATAAACATGCATACAACTACAGGAAGCAGACACTTTAATTACAGGTCACATAGTGAGGAATTTACTCAACACAAACACAATTCCCTAAAACACATACATGAATGCTGTACACACCATATTAAACTGGCCAGGCCCAATATACTGTATGTAGTAGCAACGGAACTATCCCAGAATGCATTTTGCTAATTATAACGGTAACATCCCTTCTAAGATCTGTCTCCTTGTTGTGGTAGGGTGGCTTGTGAATCCTTATGATCCTTAGAGTGATGCCAGTCGGAGCTTTTCAAATCCTGGTAAGGACATCCATGCCATGTAAGGTCGTTGGGAAAGGGCCAGACTAAAGGAAAACCACCACCCACTCGGGCAGAGCTATTGTGAATTTCCCCTTGGGATTAATAAAGTATCTATCTATCTATCTATCTATCTATCTATCTATCTATCTATCTATCTATCTATCTATCTATCTATCTATCTATCTATCTATCTATCTATCTATCTATCAAATGTTAAATGAAAAACAGTTAGAATTAGAAATGGAATTCATATTGACTCGATTGTCACCCAGGCCCAAAAGGACAGAGTAGAAGCCCACATTTATAAAGTGAGCTACAATCTCCATTGGCTACTGGTGGCAAAAGCAGTAGGACTACTGCAATGGCCACTCTGGGCTACCAGACCCAAACCACTATGGCTGTTTTGTGGGCCCAAAGGTCCAGGTAAGATCTGCCAGTGCATTATTATATTAAGGAGTTCATCCTGCCTACATATTATACAATCACAGAATTAGAAACAGACACACAGTCTTTACACAGAAATACCCAGACATACAAATCACAACACAAAAGAATCGTAGATCAGTGATGAATTATCCTCGCACATAACCTCGTCCCGCAAATAAGACTAGAACACAAATTACACAGGGAGTTGCTGTTAGCTTACAGAAGTAAAGACAGTAAAGCACAGTCTCATGTGACACACGGAGAGAGAACACAATGCAAACCTTGGAAGGGTGGACACTACAACTTCTGCCAGTGTTAGCAATGCACCCACCAGGGCACTCATTATCCATAGGGGATTACTGTATATACTACTACACAAAGTGACAGAGGACTGTGAGAGAACACTCCTGCAATCCACAGGAACAGATCCCTCGCAGCGTCCCCTTATACACAGCAAAAAAAACTCATTGATGAAAATGTACTTTCAATTTATGGAGATACACTTAAGACACGGACAGATGGGCATACACTAATACATGCATCTGCAATCATATATGCATTGAAATGAAAAAATCAAATAACAATAATCATCATCATTATCATCTTAATCATAATCCTAATAGTAGTAGTAGTAGTAGTAGCAGAGGGTATCCACTGAAGCCTGCAGTTCAAACTCCCACATTTGTGTGTTCACCCTTTGTGATTTTCCTTCCAGGGATTCCATTTTCCTTTCGGCAGGCAGTGACCTGCTCTCAGCTGAGTTGTCAATATTTTGGCATTGCTCCTTGTGTTTGTGTTACACAATCAAACTGGCTTGCTTGATTCAGGGCCAGATCATGTTGTGCAGTATTTGCTCGGAGTGTGTGTGGATTTCAATGACCTCAGATGACGCTGAGTGGGTTTGAAGTTGGATTGTAATTCTGACTATTAAGCACGTACTGTATAGCGGCACATCACATTAGCCTTGCGGGTTCTTCAATCAAGAATTCACCCTTAGTTTATCTGTGAAGTTTTTTAAGCTGTCGCTGTCAAAGCAACTTTAAAAAGCTGATTTTTTTTCCCCTGTCATGAATTTTAAGTAACTATTCTTATAACTGTATTCTCTGATATGACATGATAGTCATATTTTGTGTACCAACTATCCTCGTCCTGATTCTACTTTATGCTGATTATGTACTGTATAGTTACTCTTATGGATTGGTGATTCTAAATTGGCCCTAGTGTGTGCTTGGTGTGTGGGTGTGTTTGTGTGTGTCCTGTGGTGGGTTGGCACCCTGCCCGGGACTGGTTCCTGCCTTGTGCCCTGTGTTGGCTGGGATTGGCTCCAGCAGACCCCCGTGACCCTGTGTTTGGATTCAGCGAGTTGGAAAATGGATGGATGGATGGATAGTTACTCTTATCCCCAGTATTTTAGGTTCACTGAGGGCACTGGATATTTTTACACCAGTAATGCCAGCCACTGTAAACCTCCAACTGTTCCATTGCTTTCAAACTAGTGTGGTGCATGAGGTGTCACCTGTTGCACGGCTGCACTCGGGTCCTAAACTGGGGTCCTAAGGTGGTTCGTCATATGGTGGGTGCGGCAACGTGTTATATCAGTGCATGCTCCCAACCTCCTCTTCTTCCTCCTAATGCTTGTTTTCAAATATGTGTTGTTTAGCTCATACTGTACATATGTTCAATTAATGTGATTTCATTAATTTGATTAATTTCATTAATAAATTTCATTAATTTCATTAATTTAATAATTAATAATTTCATTAATGTGATCTTTTACATTGGCTGTGTAGTTGTTTATTCAGTTCAGGGTTGCAGGTGACAGCATGGTGTGCAATGCCAGGACCAACCACAGATAAGGTGTCAGTCCACCGCGTGGACCGTTTAGACACTCACACCAACTAGAAGCTATCAGATATTATCCTCTTGTGTGACACGGTTGAGTGGCCCGATCCAAGTAATTAGAGGCCACTAAGCTTAGTGAATTAATGGAAGCAATTATTAAGGAGCAGATTGAACTGCACATGTCTAGAACAGGTGTGGCACAAATAGTCATCAGGGGTTCAGGATGTGTTTCACTAATATGCTGGAATTCCATGAGGAAGCGATTAAAGCACATGACAACAGAAGTGCATAAGACATCTAGATTTTCTGAAGACTTTTGATTAGGTTGCTCATAAGAGGCTACGAATCAAACCTAAAGAAGTGGGAATTCAAGGTGTGGTGTGTAGGTGGGCAGAAAATGGGCTCAAACACATGAAGCAAAGTATTAGGGTGAGAGGAAGGTTTTTGTTTTAATTAGGCAAAATTAGAAGTGGTTGCCCTCAGGGCTGGAGCCACTCTTCTTTTAAGCAGTTCTTGACATGGAAATAAATTACTGGCTGTACTCTGTTTATGGTGATACACTAGCATTTGATTGGAAAGTGATAGGAAACTTCATGTGCAGCGATATAACACCATAAAATCGAAGAAGGTGGTGTCCCATGTGAAAATTCGAGCAACGCAATACAATTACATTCAAGGAAAGAGTTGGATCAAATAGGAGTGATGCTGGTACCACATAGCGGTACTCACCAGTATTCTGAGAAATGTTGCAAGTACAAATTGGTACCAAATTGTGTAGTAGTGAGCACTAGCCCACTTCAAACAAAGTTTCTGAATATGCATAAATCGTCTGGAAAAAGAATATAATCGAAGCGTTGCTTAAGTTTGATAATGATACTCAACTACATGGAATGGCATATAACGTAGAATCAGCTAAATTATTACAGAGGGACATGGGCAGCATACAGCTTCGGACAAATAGGTGACAGATGAAACGCAATGTAAGTAAATGTAAAGTATTACATGTAGGGAGTAAAAATGTTATATTTGAATGCTCAATTGCAGGTCCGAAACATGAAAGAACACCTTATGAGAAGGATGTAGGAGTCTTAATGGACTCGTCACTATCTACTGTCTTACAGTGCACAGAAGCCATTAAAAAGTTTAATTGGATGTTAGGTTACACATTAAGATGTGAGGACTACAAACCAATGAGATTATGCTTAAGTTATACTTTATAACCCATTAGTGAGGCCTGGACTGGAGAACAGTGTGTAGGGTTGGTCTTCATGTTACAAAAAAGACATTGCAGCACTAGAAAAAGCTCGCAGGAAAGCACCTAGGCTGAATCCATGACAGAGGTTATATATGCTTGGAGGAGAGATTTGAAAGAATTGAACCCTTTCAGTTTAAGCCAATGGACATGAAGGGGTGACTTGATTAAAGAGTTTTTTAAGTTTTGTTGGGAATTAATACAGTAAATCTAATCTTTTACTTTAAAATCAAACTTCAACAAGAACATGGAGACAGGGAAACTTGCTAACCTGGTAGAGTTTTCACAAATGGTAGAACGTTTTTCTTCACGTAAAGAACCGTAGTAAATTACCAAGTAGTGTGGTTTGAGAGTAGGTCTTAGCTGTCATTGCTGTGGTTTAATCACTTTGTTGATTCTGAATGCTCATGACCTGATGGACTTTAGCTATCCAAAACTGCTTCTCTGAGTTCCTTCAAGCTCACACAGTATGTATCGTCTCAGTAATTCTATCTATCCATCTTAGTCTTTGTCTTCCTCTTCTTAGGCACCTCTGAATCTCATGTGCATTTGATTTTATTTTGAAGAATCAAACTGAATAGGATGGGTGAGCTTGTTGTGCTGAATGGCATGTTATTCTAACTTTCAAATTCAGTTGACCTATATGGCTTTGGAAGGAAAATGGAGGACCTCAAGTCAAAAAAAAAAACATGTGGTCCTACAGGTAGATTCCACCATTATAGAGAGAGAAGGCTCTAGGGCAGTGATTCTTAACCTTTTTTGAGTCATGGACCCCTTTAAGCATCTGATGAAAGCTTTGCATGCAATGAATATAATGTACTTTATTTATCGAGATTTGATTGTCTCATTCATATATGACATACACAAAGTATTATTAAACTTTAAAGTAAACAATCTTTGCAGACGGCACTAAGCAGTGGCAGGGTGTATTTTCTTTCATTTCTTTCAATGGGATTGGGATAAGGGGAAGGGCTGTATGGTGACCACTATTTTTCTTGCATGATTTTTTCTCACGAGTATGTAACTCACGCATTAAGCTTAGATGAGATAAATACTTACGAGACAAATAACACATGAGAAAAATAACGGTGAGAGATGTAACATGCGAGAAAAATCACGTGAGAAAGTTCACACGAGGAACATCAACAGTACTGGGCTGTATAGTAAATATACGAGGGGGGACCCAAAAATAACCAGAAATATTTTTAAAACGTGTTTAATTTAATTTTCTGTACAAACTACAATTAGTCTCCTTCAAAGTACTCTCCATTGGCGGAAATACTCTTATCTAACCGTTTGTTCTATTGTTCTAAACATTTTTTAAATTCGTCTGAAGTAATGCCCATTAATGCTCTGATCGTTTCTTGTTTTACCTCTTCGATGTCAGCAAGTCCTTCCTTTCATGTCTTTTTTCATCCGAGGGAACAAAAAGAAATCACATGGAGCTAAATCTGGAGAGTAGGGTTTGTGGTTCAGGGTTGTCATACCGTTTCTTGCCAAAAATTGGCGAATGCTGAGAGCAGTGTGAGATGGAGCGTTGTCATGTTGAAAGAACCAATCGCCCGACTCCCACAAATCAGGGCATTTCCTTCTCACACTGTTGCACAACCTACTTTTACAAAAAAATTCACTGAACACAAGCACAAGCTTCCAGACTGATGGCACTTGGCAGACTGACTTGTGAGGAGTGTAACTAGATCGCCCTAACGGCCAACCACGTACTACAAGTACCAACCTAAAACAAAATTCCGGTTATTTTTGGGTCCCCCCTCGTATATGTTCATTTTTATCTGCCCCCCCCCCCCCAAAAACCGGTCCATGGACCACAGGTTGAGAACCCCTGCTCTAGGGGAAGAGAGCAGATTGGTTTGATGCCAGGCAAAAGGACAACTGACCCAGTCTTTGCATTGAGAGAAGCTCATAATGAAGCATTGAGAACAACAGAAAGGTTTGCATATGGCGTTTCTTGATTAGGAGAAGGCTTATGATAGCATAGCATGTCAAGAGGTCTGGAGAGAAGCAGGAGCACCAGAGAAGTGTGTGAGGATTGTCCTGGATATGTATGAGGGAGTGAGGATTAATTACATTGTTTCATCACATAAATAACCATAGACCCATGGAATAAATTACCAGGCAGTGTGGGTTGAGAGTAGGTCTTTGTTGTCATTGCTGTTGTTTTATCAGTTTGTTGATTTTGAATCATCATGACCTGATGGACTTTAGCTATCCGAAACTGCTTCTCTGAGGTCCTCCAAACTCATATGCATTGTCTCAGAAATTCTGTCAATCCATTTTAGTCTCGGTCTTCCTCTTCTTAGGCACCTCTTAATTTCATGTCCATTTGAGTTTATTTTGAAGAATCAAACTGAATAGGATTGGTGAGCTTGTTCTGCTGAATGGCATGTTCTCGTTAAAGTTATTCTAATGTGTAAATTAATTTGACCTATATGGCTTTGGAAGGAAAATGGAGTACCTGATGTAAAAACAAAACATTTGGTCCTACAGGCAGATTCCATCATTACAGAGAGAAAACTCTAGGGAAGTGATTCCTAACCTTTATTGAGTCACGGACCTCTTTAAGAATCTGATGAAAGCTTTGCATGCAATGAATATAATAGGTACTTTATTTATTGTCCCAAATATGTATGAAGGAGTGAGGATTAATTACAGTATTGGGGTAACAGACAAGACCCCAGTTAGAGGAGGTCTGCATCAGGTATCTTCTTGAAGTCCTTACCTCTTTGTCTGGTTATGAATGTGTTGAGTCATGGGATAAAAGACCAGTCCCCGGTGCAGGCTTTTTGCTGATGACATTGTGTTGTGTAGCACCAGAAAAGATGAAGCGGAGAAGAAATTGAAAGAACTGAGAAGGGCTTTGGAAGATAGAGGACTGAAGATAAACAGGAAGAAGATAGGTTTAATGATGATTAGGATTCAGAAGTTAGCCTGCAGGGAGAGCCATTGAAAAGAGGGGATAAATTTAAATATTGAGGATCAGTGGTAGCCCAAGATGGTAAATAGATGCAGAGATAACCTATAGAGTGCAGTGTGGATGGAACAATTGGAAGAAGGTATCAGGAGTGTTGTGTGATCAAAGAATGAAGGTGAAGGTTTTTAAGACAGTGGCAAGACCAGCAATGATGTGTGGAGCTGAAATATTTGCAGAAAAGGGAACACAGGAGAAGAAGTTAGATGTGGCAGAAATGATAATGTGGAGATGGGCATGTGGAGTTATGAAAAAGGACAGAATAAGAAATGAGACAATCAGAGGTACAATCAGAGAAATCTAATAAAAGACAGGAAAGTTGGTTGGAATGGTATGGAGATGTGATGAGGAGAAACAATGAATATGTGGCCAAAAGAAGGATGGAAATGGAAGCACAGGGGAAGAGAAAGCAAGGGAGGCCAAAACAGATGTGGATGGATAAAGTAAAAGAAGATCTGATAGAAAAGGATTTGTTTGACTGGAGAGGAGGTGCACAGGGAAGGTTGATCAGGCACATCGACCCCACACAGAAGTGGGAGAAGATGAAGAAGAAGGCTATGCAGGCCGAAACTGCAAACTGCATCCAGACACTGACCAAGGCAGGCTTTGAACCCAGTCTGAGGAGATTGTACTGTGCTACTCAGCACAAAGGTTCAAATGAAGCATTTCACACTGAAACTGCTAGCCAGTATAATAGGACACCCTTCCAGTTTGTTTTTTTGTTTATAAGCCTTACCAAAGCCATTAATGGTAAAGTGATCCACAAATTAAAAGATTAATATAGGAAGTGCCAGATTTGTGCTGCTGGTAATTTTAGTTTAAGTATCAGTTTAAAACAGATCATTTATATTTTTTTGAAAGATAAAATTAAAATCAATAACAATTGTGGCAATGTTCCTGAGTGAATGTTGCCATAAGCTAAATACTTTACAGCTTTAGAACTGTAAATGCTTCTTCATGTTGCAGCTACATTATGATGAGCACAATATTGCGCTGCTCCTATTATCCCAAGAATCATCTATCAATTAGCATTAACTGCCAGGTTTTCACCACCTAACCAATTAGCTCGCATACAGCCGAGCTCAATGACCTACTGGTTCAATTCTTCATGTTCAAGCGACAGTAATAATAAGACACTGGCGGATTTTTAATGTCTGCTTTATTTTGAGACTTGCTGGCCTTCAGCTCCTTGCATTTCTTTGCCTGCACGTTGGACCCACCTGTACGTTAATTTCACACGCCGACATGGCAGCGGTAGACATAATAATAATGCAAGTGTTCCCTCATAACTCGTCCTGAGCAGCCTGAATGAAAATGACAAATGGCGATGAAATGGTTGCTAGAGTTCAAAGAGCCAGTTCGGTTTTATGCTCTTTAAGCAACAGCTTTTGGAAGATGAAGTTATCACATGCTCACAGCCCCATGAGAGTAATGAGCAAATTTTAATTAGACAAGGCGCAAATTAATTAGATGCAATACTTCTTAATTAGGCGCTCCCACCATTAAGCTGTCTTTCAAACATTCAGGTAGGTGTCTTGTCCAAATGTATGACAGCAAGTGTGCAGTGGAGTAAAGGATTTGACTTTTCTAGCCATAATCATTAAAATTCTTTGAAGATTTACATCACACATATAATTTAACAGTGGCACCGTGGTCAGTGCTGCTGTCTGTCAAGATGTTGGATCCTTGAAGGCTGCACGCGTGTTTTCTGTATCAAGTTGCAGATTTTGGTTTTCTTTCTGAGTACTCTGGTGCTCCATAGACATCCTCAAAGATGAGCAGGTTAAAGTAATGGAAGAGTTTTGGTTGACCTTAAGACGAATCTGAGGCAGGGGGTAAGTGTAAGTGGTGTGGACAGTAGGGGGCACTACCAGCTCCCCAAACACCCAACACAAACACGCACAGACACAGGTTAAAAGGCAAAGAGTTCTTTATTGTGGTAAAACTCTTCTTTTAGAAGGGTTTCCCACCACCACTCCACAAGTACACTAAACAGAATACAGCCTACTCTCTGTCTTCTCTCTCTTTGCCTCTCACCGCCTCCTCTACTCCTCTCTCAAGCTTTGTCCTACTTCCTCCTGACTCTGATGTGAAGTAGGCAGTCCCTTTTATTTTATACACCCTGGAAGTATTCCAGATCTTCCGCACATGCGGTGTGATGGCACATCTAGGTGTAGGGGGAAACCCTATGATGTAGGGACATCCCAATCCTGTAGCTCCCCCTGGTGATCCTCACAGGACCCAACAGAGCTGTCCCCCATGACTACAATACTCTGGCTTGCCTCCCACATGGGAATCTTGGCCTTGCTGCCATCTAGTGTCCTGGGGGAGGTAAAGCCAGGCGGAGTGGTGGCTCTGAGGCTAAGGATCTGCACTGGCAATCGGAAGGTTGCCGGTTCGAATCCCGTAAATGCCAAAAGGGACTCTGCTCTGTTGGGCCCTTAAGCAAGGCCCTTAACCTGCAATTGCTAAGCGCTTTGAGTAGTGAGAAAAGCGCTATATAAATGCAAAAAATTAAATTATTATTATTATTATTATTAAGCTGTCTCCCCCTGTCCATCCATCCTAAAGGGCATCCTGGTCATGTAAGGAAGTCCACCATCCTTCACAGTGGGCACTTTGAAGGTCTGGCACTCTGTCCAGAGCTTTATCCAGCCTTCAGCCTGATGTTACCAGGATAGACTCCGGGTCACTGCGACTTTGAATTAAATTAAGTGAGTCTAACAATATTTTGATGTAATCTGTTGCCTTTATTACTTTGGCTGATTTCTTTTTCCAAGACGACTTGCAACATTTGAGATACAAGTGGTTCCATTTCTCTTGGTTTTTCCAATTGGAGCACAGGCAGGTGAAGTGACTTGCTTAGGGTCACACAGGATTTGAACCGATAACCCCAGGATTTGAAGTCCCACGCCACACTGCCTGCCTTTTAGCATCTGTCAGCTTTATTTCTATTGACTACAAATAACGACTGCACTCTACAATTTCATTTTTTAGTAGATGGAGGCTTATGGATGATCACATATGGAGTCAAAGCAGTGCAGGTGATCTATAAGATCTTTTCTTTAAAAAAGTTAATTTGTTCTAAATATTTGTTTCCTTAACTTGGCCTTTCAGAACAATGCAACACTCTATTTTTATTTCAGTTGGATAAATGACTATTGCTGATTCAACCTATAACACATGTTACATATTTCTCTAATGAGATAAAATGTCAAATACTCTTTTTATGTTGGGACATCTTTCATAGAAGGTCCTGTCTTACATTCAATTAGCAGCATTTTAGTACGCTAAATCAAAACTGGAATGGTGCAGTCAGGAAGCAACCTCTAAAATGAGTTTATGTTGACACAACAATTTCATCATCTAAGCAACATGCAGAAGCACAAAATGGAAAAATGGTAGTTTATATCATGAACTGTTGAATTTAAATCGAGTGATGTTATTCTTGGACTGTAAGACCACATCTGGAGTTTTGTGTGCAGCTCTGGTCACTGCAGTACAAGAAAGACAGAGCAGCACATGAAGCCGTGCAGAGGAGAGCAACCAAGTGCATCCCAGGACTTCAGGACATGCCGTGACACTGACAGACTCAAAGAATTAAACCTGTTTAGTCTCGAGCAGAGGAGACTACAGGGGACCTAATCCAGGTCTTCAAGCTCCTCAAAGGCATTGATAAAGTAGATCCAGCAGAATTCTTTCAGCTTAAGGGTAAATCATATACTTTAGACCAGGGGTGTCGAACTCCAGGCCTGGAGGGCCGCAGTGGCTGCAGGTTTTCATTCTAACCCTTTTCCTAATCAGTGACCAGTTTTCACTGCTAATTAACTCATTTGCCCTTTGTTTTAATAGCCCTTTTATTAAGGATTCAGTGCTCTGACTTGATTCATTAAATGACAGCCAAACAGAAATGAGATGTGAAACGAGCCAACAGATGACCAGCTAAACTGGGTCTTCAAACTCCAACCAGTTTCACTCCAACCAGTTTCTTAATAAGAAGCTGATTCTTGCTGTTAATTAAACTCATTCTTTAATTTCCACAGCTTGTTGCTGCTCTCATTCTGCCAAAGCAGATATTTCCAAAATTGTTGATTTTCTGTTTTTTCTAAGAACACCGTCAAAATGTTTTGGTGATCTGAGAGATCGTCTTGCTGATACCTTCACCTTTCTTTATTTTCAGATATTGTGGATAGCTGGCCGTGTGGGCAGCTCGTTTTGTGTCTCATTATTGTTTTGCTGCTAATTAAGGAAAAAGAAACAACAAAGGGGCTGGGTCAAGTTAATTAAAAATTAAGGCAAAAGAAGTTAATTAGCAGCAAAAAACTGGCCACTAATGAAGAAGATGGTTAGAATGAAAACCTGCAGCCACTGAGGCCCTCCAGGACCGGAGTTCGACACCTGACCTTCAGTGGATATTAAGGGGACATAAATTTAGGACTGAAGCCAGGACGCACTTCTTCAAGACTTTGTGAGAATCTGAAACAAGCTACCAAGATATGTAGTTAAAGCAAAAACCTTGACAACCTTGAAGAAGTATCTGGAAGAGATGTTAGGTCAGCTTAGCTTTTAGCTAAGCAAACGAGAGACCAAAGAAGTGAGTGGTTTCTTCTCGTTTGTCAAAATTCTTCTGTTCTTTTGTTCTATTACCACTGAAGCTTCAGAGACCCATGGTCACATGTTCTCCCTGTTTCTACAGCAGCCTTTCTTTGGGTACAGTTGTTTTCCTCCCATATCCCAAAGATGTGTATTTTCAGTTGATTGGTGACTTTAAACTGAGCTGTTTCAGGTGTATCTGCGAATGGCCTGCAATAGACTGGTAATTGGTCCAGGTTTGTTTCCCACCTCGTGAAAAATGCTGCCAGGAAGGATTCTCACCCCCATAATTATGAGCTGGGTTAACAGGTTGGGAGATGAATACATGGACAAATGGATGGATGGATGGATGGATGGATGAAATGAAATATTGAGCAAAGAAATATTAGGGATAAAACAGGAAGAAAAAAACTCAAAAGCCAAATAGAAGTTAAGTTGTTTGGTGTCTGTCAACTGGACCATTGCAGTCGCGTCTGTGGGTATGGCCTGCAATGGACTGGTAATCTGTCTAGATTTTTTTTCCCAACTTGTGTGAAATGCTGACAGGAAGGGCTCTCACCCCAATACTTATGAAATAGATGGATGCGCATTTTACAAAATGAATGAATGCATGGATGGATGGATAGATTAAAATATGGATCAAAGAGGGTTTGAATAAAACAGGAAGAAAAAAATGCAAAAGTCCAATATAAGAAAGTTCGGTTTAGCCTGAAGTAGCAAGGCAGTGCAGTGGAGTCCATTTTGATGGGTACTTTGATTTCCTCATAATAACTGTTGTGTGAGGCTGATCAGTGATGCTAAGCTGACCCTGTATGTGTGAATAAATATGCCATGCAACAAGCAGCCATGCCTAGTAGAGCTTGCTCAATTCTTGCGATGGCTGCTGATGTCTCCTTAGGCTCCAGCACTTCCTGGTGATGCTGTAGTAAAAAAAAAAAGGTGAGTGCCGAATATAGATTAACGAATGCTTTAAAAGGAGATGGGTCATTATTTTGAGTTTATCAGACTGTAAACGATAACAACAGGACATGTCAAAGTGTTAGGGCACCTGCCAGATAAACTCAGTTTAATAGGCAAGCATAACATTGTTACGATGAAGAAACAAGTCTGACGATTGACGAGACGTTCTTTCCCGAGGCAATATGCTATCATCAGATGTGGGGGTCATCCATTGAACACTGACTTACGGGTTTGTTGTTGGTTAAGTATGACTTTGAGTGAAAGAGAATGGACCTCAGGGTGAGGTCACACAAGTGGGGTCAGCATTCTGCCAGCCTAGAACCGTCTTGTCCGTGGCTGAAAGTGTAGAAAAGGTGAATGACAGCACCCCGACTCTCTCAGAAGGAGAATTTCCCAAATTCTTGAAGACGTTCTCTAAGCGCACATGCCTGATATGAGATGTAAAGCCTTAAAGCACCTTCTGAACTTTAACCATATTGAATCTGTTATGTAAATTACAGTTGCATTTTGCATCTAGCTAGTTTATAATTAGTATGATTGGCAAAATCCTTTTTAAATTTTGCCAATCAGTGATCAGTGACATCATGCAAGGTGCTGTTAGTCAGTTTTCTGAAAAGTGCAGTCAGTTCCACCCATGTATCCACTTTCTGGCCAAAGAAATCCAAAAACCAGAGTAGTGTGACGCTGTGCTGTGTGAATCAACATCAGATGGGTTACAAGTGAGAGGGGCATGACATAAAAATAAATGAAATTTTGCAAAAGAAAAGTGGTGTGCAATAAAACTGTGCAATTGATGTCAAAGAGAGTTAGAAAGAACTTGTGGACAGGTGAGATGATCACATTAGTCTCAAATATGATATCAATGAAAAGCAAGAATTCTTTATAGAAATTGTACTCCTTTATATTAATGGATGACTGTTTTACTTTTCATTCACTCAGTGGCCAGCGTTCATCAGAGGCTGCTAATAATAATAGTGATGATGATGATGATGATGATGATGATGATGATGAAGGGTGGGAGAGTGCTTAACACTGCTGAGCTCCACGTTTGAAGAATGGTGTTTACATGTTCTTCTTGTGTTCTCGTCATGCCTCGTTGGGTTTCAGGCCCCTTCCACACTACTACATTTTCATTTAACGACACAGACATTTGTTTTCACCTTTTGTCCACACTACCCCAGCATTTTCAGACCCTGAATAGTGAGTCTTTTGAAAATGCTCTCCAGAGCGTGTAGACCGAGGGAGTATACTGGTCACAGAGGAAGTGTTGGGGTGCCAACTGGTTTAATCCTTTTAATATTTTCACATTTAACCAAAACAGGCATTCGACAGTGCTTTCCAAAAAGTAAAACTGAAAAGCAGGTTAACCAAAATTAAACAAGAGGCTTCATTGATCTTGTGGTCATTGTGGTACTTCAGTATCAGGTAGGAGCTGCAGTCATCAGTCTGCTCTATCCTTCAAAGGGGGACCCCAGTTTGATCGCCATTTTACCATACTGGCACCTATTTTTTGCATACTAGTGAGAACCTTCAAGAGGGAGCTCCCCCTGATGTATCCCAGTGTTCGAAGGTCACTGTATCGCAAATAAATGAATACCGGCAGTAATATTCTTCCACTTCAAGACACAGAATCCGTTTCTTACATTTCCTTTTTGTTTAAAACCTTAGTTGAAAAGTTGTTTAATTTTTTACGTCATTTTAGATTTATTTGGTAATGGGGGAATTTTGTGAGGCTCGGGTTGGTCATTGTCATGGTAATCTTCCCATGATGCACTATGATTGTGCAACGATGATGTTATCAATGCGGTGGTGTCATCTCATACCGCTTCATTTCATCTGTGATTGAATAAACTTGCTACATTCTTTTTGTGATTCCCAGAGTCTAATATTTAGCTCTGAACGTACGACTTTTGCCGACTCTCTTGTTGTCTTACAGATTTAAACTTTGATTTTTGACTATGTTCTTTCTTCTAGTCTTTGCTCATAAATTTTTACTGATTGCCCTATTTCAGTCAGCACAGATCTCTTTCCTTGCATTGCCAATGGTGGTGTAGCAATGGGAACTATGACAATCTTTCATATAGTCTGGAAATACGGCCAATATTCTTGTCACTAATTAAAATAGTGTGAGGGTTGGTGACAGATTTTGAAGTTTGGCAAATTCTTTCTTTCAAAGTTCCTAACTTGGAAAAATAATTACATTGAAGGAATTACATATTTTCAACAAAGCTAACAAAAAAGTGTAAAGATATCTCTCTATAATAATAAAAAAATCTTGGGTTGATACGTGATGTTCTTGGAAGACACGTTGACATCCCGCAAGAGACACTTTAATATAACATGAGACAAGGCAGTGAGACATATGGACAGCTGCTCTACAGGCTTTCAAATGATCTACGAGCAGCGCGACAAGCAGAACATGCAGCTTGGCAGAAGAAAGCCAGCAGCTGATCTGTCCACATCTCCTTCGCGTACGTTAAGCGCCCCCCTCACAAAGCGAGTGGCAGAGATATGAAGTGGGGCATGGGCGAGCAAAGCGAGCAGGGGGAAAAGCCCCCTAGTTTATCAATATAAAGATCTCTGAAGTTTGACATGCTAGTTTCTCCTAAGACTTAAATATTGCATAGTCGAGGGAGGGCTAAAATCTAAAGTTATCTTGCAATGCAGCAGCAGGCAGCAGTGACTTTTCCTTAAAGTGTAAAGCAGTGAAGACAATCTGATTCCTAGTAAGTTCGTGATACAATTAGCGATGACCATCGCACAGAGCAGAGCATCATCATCAAGTGGGCTTGGTAGACGTTCACAATC
Organism: Erpetoichthys calabaricus; assembly: GCF_900747795.2. Classification (NCBI taxonomy): domain Eukaryota; kingdom Metazoa; phylum Chordata; class Cladistia; order Polypteriformes; family Polypteridae; genus Erpetoichthys; species Erpetoichthys calabaricus. The sequence continues at coordinate 64,774,445 of NC_041411.2, read as the reverse complement.
TTTCTCCACTTTACTCGACGGGCAGCCACTTCCCTTATTACTTTGACTGTTGGTGGCACATTACAATTTTCTAGTTTGTTGATGTAGTTGTTGTACGACTAGTGTGGTCTGCCTCTGCTTCTCTTTCCATACTCCTCAGGTGGCTCAGACAGAACATATTAGTTAATAAGCACGGTTGTCAGTTTCCTGAGACAGTGTGTGATGAATCAGAATTATCTTTCTTGTATGACTTGAACCAATGGTTCGACTTGCATTCTTTCACATAAGGAGTTGTTTGCTATTCTATCCAAGTGTCTAAAGTTGTGCAAGATTCTGCAAAAGTTAGCAGCAAAACTGTTCAGGCCTTTCCTGAGCTCTTCTGTGATGATCCAACTCTTCCATAAGACAGAGCTGGAGGTAGCAGAGTTAAAGATGCTAAGATCTGCATTGGGTGTGACGAGAATGGACAGGATTAGAAATGAGGACATTAGAGGGTCAGCTCAGGTTGGATGGTTGGGAGACAAAGTCAGAGAGGTGAGATTATGTTGGTTTGGACATGTGCAGAGGAGAGCTGCTGAGTATATTGGGAGAAGGATGCTAAGGATAGAGCTGACAGGGAAGAGGAAAAGAGGAAGGCCTAACAGAAGGTTTATGGATGTGGTGAGAGAGGACATGCAGGTGATGGGTGTGACAGAGCAAGATGTAGGGGACAGGAAGATATAGAAAAAGATGATCCGTTGTGGCAACCCCTAACGTGAGCAGCTGAAAGAAGAAGAAGAAGAAGGCATGCTGCTTGTAAGGTGCATTTCTTAATGTTGATTGAGATGATTCAAGAGCAGAATACATTTTTCATTTGCCAGAAGGTAGTCCAAGCTTGGGCCATTCCATATTCTGATGACTGATTTCCTTGATGCTACTACTTATCTTAAGTATTTGAAGTTATCAACCCATGATATTTGTTGTCCTTCGAATTTGATGTTGCCATTTGACTGTTGGTCGGTGTATGCTTCTGTCTCTTTGATGCTGACTTTCAGACCTACCTCTATAGCTAATTTGGCCATTGTCGTAAGCTGAGATGGTGCTCTTTCCATGTCTCCTTCAAGTAATGCAATATCGTCCACAAAGAATTGATGTAGTTAGATACTGGCTTGATTGTCTTGGCTTGGTAACAAACCCAGATACTCCATTTTGTGTGTGTTGGGCTCCAGTGCAGAGCATACCGAGGGGATTTCTTGCAAGATTTTCTTTGCAGATCCAGCCAAGAAGGTTTGTATTCAATTTTCTCAAATTATGAATATTTACAACTCAGTAGTACAGATGAAAGTCAGGCGCTAGACCGCCTACCGCTTTTAATCTTTTTAATGTTGATTTTTTAATACAAGGTCTTTTTGTCTTCTATATAAAAGAGCTGATAACGGAATCAAGGTATCAAGGTTTTTTACAGTATGTATTCTTATCGTTCACAAATCTGCTTATTAAGTATCTCTAAAAGTTCCTGGTATTGAAGGAATTTGACTAAAAAGCTTTTTCTTTAGGGTAGCATGGTAGTTTAATGATTAGTGCTGCTGCTGCCTCCCAGCTCCAGGCTGAATTGTTCACATCCTGACGTGACTGCCATTAGTGTTTTGGGAAACTAGGGGTGCCCCAGCTGCCCCAACCCCAACACAGACAGGCAGAGACATGAGTTCCAGCACAGCAACACGTTTATTTACGAAAGGGGAAGCGTGTCTCCTCTCACTCCCCTCAACGGTACAGTTCACAGAGCACCAAATATACAGTCCCCTCTGTCATTGTCTTCATCTTCCATTTCCGCCTCCACTCCTCCACGGTCAAGCTTCGCCCCTCTATCTCCTGACTCTGGCTCCTTGAGTGGAGTGAGGTGGCTCCTTTTATGTTGGTCCTGGGAGTGTTCCAGGTGGCTCATTAATCAGACCTGGAATCATTCCCAGGTGGGGTGAAAGCCCATTGTAGTGCTCTGCAGCTCCCCCTTGTCCCCCCCAAGGAATCCAACCGGGCTGTGCCAAATTCCAGCTCTCAGCATGGTGCCACAGCCGCACAGGATGGCTGCCCTCTAGCGTTCCAGGGAAGGTAGTGCCCTGCCGATACTCTTTCCCCGCTCCTTCCATCCAGATGGCATTAAGGCCGGGTGATGGCTGTGGACTCCCGTCACAATGTTCTCCTTGTACCACTGCAGCTGCTTTCCTCTCAGGATACTCAAGCACATGAGTGGTCACTCCAGATTTGCAACATATGAGTGTGTGAAGGTTTAAATGAGTTGGCCTTGTATTCAAATGGCAAGCAATCCTCCTATCTGAAAGGCACCCACCCACACAGACAATGGAAGAACATGCAAACTCCCCACAGACACTGACCATTGTGTATCAAGCACTGTAACATTATATTCAATTCTGAAGTCTGTTTGCATTTTTGATAAGCCACATCAATGGATTGTGTCTCGTTTTTCAATATGTGCGTGGAGAGGAAGGAGAGTGTCAATTTGTATTATTCTGATTTTTAAATATGTAGATGATCCTTGTAGTTTTAGTGTTATATATCGTGAAAGTTAGAGGTGCCGTCCGTTCAGAGTTAAGGTCTGTTTTGTATCGCTCTCTTTGGTACCACCTTCTTAGCCTCTTGCTGATTATTTAAAGCGGAGTTGCCTCAAGGTCCCCTGACCTGCATTTGATTAAATACTCCATTGCTGTCATGTTCAGAAATTCAAATTGTTATAATAAAGACAGGGCGGCACGGTGGTGCAGTGGTAGCGCTGCTGCCTCGCAGTTAGGAGACCCGGGTTCGCTTCCCGGGTCCTCCCTGTTTGCATGTTCTCCCCGTGTCTGCGTGGGTTTCCTCCCACTGTCCAAAGACATGCAGGTTAGGCGGATTGGCAATTCTAAATTGGCCCTAGTGTGTGCTTGGTGTGTGGGTGTATTTGTGTGTGTCCTGCGGTGGGTTGGCACCCTGCCCGGGATTGGTTCCTGCCTTGTGCCCTGTGTTGGCTGGGATTGGCTCCAGCAGACCCCCGTGACCCTATGGTCGGATTCAGCGGGTTGGAAAATGGATGGATAATAAAGACAACCATAATTTGACTAATTTGGATGAGGGATTCCAAATTTTTTAAATGCTCAAACAAAGCCCCTCATTAGCCTGCAATTAAATTGTCTACCAAATACAAAACAAAAAAAAAAGGTTTACGTCTTTGGCTTTATTTCTGTTACATCAAAAGGCTTAGCTGTGTAGCACTTAATACTAGACGCTGTGTATGGACAGAAGTTTTTTCAATAAAGAACAGTTTCTTGTATTGTGCTAAAAGATGAAAGCTATTAATTATAATCTGAAGAAACCTGTTAAGAACTTTTCAACTGCAACTTCAAATTGCCTTTCTCTAACTTAATTAACGGTGCGTACTAAGTCTTTGAAAACGATTTGATTTTTATAATAGAATGTGTGGCTAGGCGTGCTCTTTAAACCCCAAGCTCCAGAGCTTTCCAGATCACTTTGTACACTTATAATTAGGAGGAAAGTTTCACCTTACTGCTTTTAATTACTCATCCCTGTTGAGTTAAAATCAGAAGTGTAACCCAAAATGTAAAGGTTTTGCTTGCCTCTTGTCAGGCACTATGAGTAGAAACGAGGGGTACAGCTGGTTCCGTGGCCACCATTTTGACGTTGCTTTTTGATTTCCAGCTGGAGGGCTTTCTGTGTGGAGTCTGCGTGTCCTTTCTGTGTTCATGTGGCTGTCCTTCCTGATATCAAACACCTAGGTAGGCAAACTAGTGACTCTAGTCCACCCTATTGTAGTAAATACAGTGCCTATAAAAAGTATTCACCCCCTTTGGAAGTTTTCAGTTTTTGTTGTTATACCAGATAGAATAATAATTTTTGACACTGGTCAGCAGAAAAAGACTCAGTAATGTCAAAGTAAGATCAGATACTCTGTAAAATGGTCTAAAATAATCTAATAGATAGATAGATAGATAGATAGATAGATAGATAGATAGATAGATAGATAGATAGATAGATAGATAGATAGATAGATAGATAGATAGATAGATAGATAGATAGATAGATAGATACTTTATTAATCCCAATGGGAAATTCACATATACAGTATAGTAAAAACTAAGGTCTGTGGGTGTGTCCATTTCCTCAGAGCAATCTGATTGGTCTGTTTGGCTTTGATGTGATTGGTCAGGTTGGCTTTGGTGACAAAATCAAAAGAAGTGCGAGTGTGAGACATGCGAGGAGCAGAAAAGGCATAGGAGGCCCCCTGAGAGTCACTTTCAATGGTGGGTAGTGTAAAAGTGTAGAGAGGTGAGCAAGGAAACTATGGAGTGACAGAAACTGAACAGCAGGCTTTAAGGTAACACGTTCGACAGAGGGAGCGCTGGGGCAAGAGAGGTTTAGACACACAAGGATACAAAGGAAAGGTCAACATAGGGCAAGAAATGGAATAATTCTGAAATATTTACTATTAGGTAGCATGGCTAGTTAGAAATATAAAACACAAAATAATTTCTTAAGTTTTGACCTCCTTCAAATCAGAATTTAGTAAATGCAACTTTGGGAGCCATGACAGCCTTGAGTCTGTGTGCACAGGTCTCTCATTCTCACTCGGATTTGCACATTTGGACATTGCTGTTGTTCCTCCATTTGCTTTTGCAAAGCTCCTCAAGCTCTGTCAGCGTACACGGGGAATCATCAGTGAGCAGCCCTTTCCAACTGGACTGAGATCAGGACTTCAGGACATTAACATGTTATTGAAGCCATTCTTGTGCAGCATTGGCTTTATGCTTGACGTTGTTCTCTTAATAGAAAACAAATCTGCAGAATCTAATAAGTAACATTTTAGAAAAAGCATTTAAATTGAGGAAGGGGATTCTCTTCCCTTATTTATGTATGTATGTATGTATGTACAGTGCATCCGGAAAGTATTCACAGCGCATCACTTTTTCCACATTTTGTTATGTTACAGCCTTATTCCAAAATGGATTAAATTATTTTTTTTCCTCAGAATTCTACACACAACACCCCATAATGACAACGTGAAAAAAGTTTACTTGAGGTTTTTGCAAATTTATTAAAAATAAAAAAACTGAGAAATCCCATGTCCATAAGTATTCATAGCCTTTGCTCAATACTTTGTCGATGCACCTTTGGCAGCAATTCCAGCCTCAAGTCTTGTTGAATATGATGCCACAAGCTTGGCACACCTATCCTTGGCCAGTTTCGCCCATTCCTCTTTGCAGCACCTCTCAAGCTCCATCAGGTTGGATGAGAAGCGTCGGTGCACAGCCATTTTAAGATCTCTCCAGAGATGTTCAATCGGATTCAAGTCTGGGCTCTGGCTGGGCCACTCAAGGACATTCACAGAGTTGTCCTGAAGCCACTCCTTTGATATCTTGGCTGTGTGCTTAGGGTCGTTGTCCTGCTGAAAGATGAACCGTCGCCCCAGTCTGAGGTCAAGAGCGCTCTGGAGCAGGTTTTCATCCAGGATGTCTCTGTATATTGCTTGCCAGTCCTATCCACTTATTTCTTCCAAAAAAACATCAAGTCGAGTTTTGAAAGTCCCCAGCATCTTACTGTCTACCACACTACTTGGTAGCTTATTCCAAGTGTCTATTGTTCTTTCTGTAAAGAAAAACTTCCTAATGTTTGTGCGAAATTTACCCTTAACAAGTTTCCAACTGTGTACCCATGTTCTTGATGAACTCATTTTAAAATAACAGTCTCGATCCACTGTACTAATTCCCTTCATAATGTTAAACACTTCAGCCACGTCACCTCTTAATCTTCTTTTGCTTAAACTGTAAAGGCTCAGCTCTTTTAATCTTTCCTCATAATTCAACCCCTGTAGCCCTGGACTCAGCCTAGTCACTCTTCTCTGGACCTTTTCTAGTGCTGCTATGTCCTTTTTGTGGACTGGAGACCCAAACTGCACACAGAACTCCAGATGAGGCCTCACCGGTGTGTTATAAAGCTTGAACAGAACCTCCTTGGACTTGTACTCCACACACCGTGCTATATAAGCTCACATTCTGTTAGCCTTCTTAATGGCTTCTGAACACTGTTGGAAAGTTGATAGCTTAGAGTCCACTATGACTCCTAAATCCTTCTCATAAGGTGGACTCTCGATTTTCCGACCACCCATTGTGTATTCAAACCTCACATTTTTACTTCCTATGTGTAATACTTTACATTTACTGACATTAAATTTCATCTGTCACAAGTCTGCCCAAACCTGTATGCTATCCAAGTCCTTCTGTAATGATATAACGGATTCCAAATTATCTGCTAATCCTCTTATCTTGGTATCATCTGCAAACTTAACCAGCTTGTTACTTATATTCCTATCTAAGGTTACTTATATTCTTATCTAAAATTACCGTAGTATGGAGCCAGGGGGCCCAGGTGCTCAGCCAAATTGTCAGGGGCCCAAGATTTTCTGGCAGCGGGGTTGGGTGAGGTTAGGGGAAAACTAGGTTCCCATGGGCTCTGTCCAAATTGCTAGGGTTAGGGTTCATTTTTAACCACTTTGAAGAGACCTATTTTCACTTTGACACATAAGGGTCTTTTTTCAGCTGGTCAAGTGCAAAAACACCAAATTAAATCCATTGTTATTCAGTGTTAACAATAAAATGTGCAAACATCCAAGGGGTGAATAGGTACACAACTAGGTGCTGAATTTCTGGAGTCAAACCCAGGGTTTCATTCTGCCTTGAACCAAATTCTGACAGGACAGGCTCTGCGCTTCAAAAGACTATGATGTGATAAAAGGCATTTGAGTAAATGATTGAAGGGAAAATTGTGTATCCATGACTAATCACATGTCTGCTTCTTGTGATCTTTAAGTCTAGCCATAAACAATTTGAACCTTCTTTGTAGTACTGTATATGATCTTTGTGGGCCTCAGGCTTACATTTTGTCATTGCTATTGTTCAGCTTATTCTCTAATTGCCTATTCATAATGAGAAGGCTCAGGTGCAACGGATGAAGAATGAGCTTCTCCTGTGTAAAATGGCCACTGCAGCACCTGCGTCTGATCAAAACCTACAGGCACTCTAGCTCCCCCTAGGGTTTTGTTAGGCAAAAGTGAAGCACTAACTGATCTCCGCTGTCTAGCTATGCAAGGGCTCTGGATAACTAATACAAATTAAGGAAGTTTGTCATTCTCAGCTCTGCACTTGTGATGATCGATTTTGTATCCTTGTCCTTCTCAGACAGTCCTGTAGACCAGAGGTTGCCAATTCCGGTCCTGGAGGACCACCATGTCTGCAAGTTTTCATTCTAACCCTTTTTTTAATGAGTGCCCTGTATGTGCTGCTAATTCACTTCTTGTGAATTCACTTAAATTGAATTGCTTTTTAAAGATTTCTTCATCACTCCTCTAAATTTCTTTATTTCTTTCCTTAAACGGCACCCAAACAGAAATTAAATGTGAAGTGAAGAGCCAACAGAAAACCAACTAAGTCAGGGCCTCAAACTCCAACCAGTTTCACTCCAACCAGCTGCTTAATGAGGTACCAATTCTTGTCGTTAATTAAACTTGTTCTTTAAATCTGTGGTTTGTTGCTGCTCTCGTGGTGCTTTAGCAGACATTTCTGAAATTGTTGATTTTTTCTCTTTTCTAAGAGCACAGTTAAAATGTTTTGAGGACCTGAGCAGATGAGCATTCCTGACACCTTCATCTTTTTTTACTTTCAGATATTGTATGGTGGGCACCAGTTGTTTTGGTTCATTTTGTATCTCATTATTGTTTGGAAGCTAATTAAGGAAAAAGAAACAATTTCGGGGTCTGAGTCTTCAAGAGAAAGTCCATTAAAATTAGTTCAAAAGAAGTTAATTAGGAGCAAAAACAGATCACTAATTAAGAAAAGGGTTAGAATGAAAACCTGCAGCCAGGGTGGTCCTCCAGGACCGGAGTTGGCAACCCCTGCCGTGGACTGATGTTTACTTGATTATTGTATGTTGATTTCTTCTTTAAGTTGCTTTGGATAACCATATGCTAAGCAAATAAATGTAAATGTCAATTAAAGTAATAAGGCAGCATAGTAGTGCAGCAGCTAATGGTATTGCCTTTCCACTCCAGCTTCATCCTGACTCGCTAATGGTGACTGTGAAGTGTGCACACTATTCCCATGTCAATGTGAAGTTTTGCCCAGCAGTTTCATTTTCCTCCCACATCTCATAGATGGGGCGGCACGGTGGTGCAGTGGGTAGCGCTGCTGCCTCGCAGTTGGGTGACCTGGGGACCTGGGTCCTCCCTGCGTGGAGTTTGCATGTTGTCCCCGTGTCTGCGTGGGTTTCCTCCGGGCGCTCCGGTTTCCTCCCACAGTCCAAAGACATGCAGGTTAGGTGGATTGGCGATTCTAAATTGGTCCTAGTGTATGCTTGGTGTGTGCGTGTGTTTGTGTGTGTCCTGCAGTGGGTTGGCACCCTGCCCGGGATTGGTTCCTGCCTTGTGCCCTGTGTTGGCTGGGATTGGCTCCAGCAGACCCCTGTGTTCGGATTCAGCAGGTTGGAAAATGGATGGATGGATGGATCTCATAGATGTGCACATTGGGTTAGCTCTACACTCCCCTGTACCGGAGAGCGTGAGTATGGGTGTCTTCTGTGGTGAAGAGGCATCTCTTCCATGGTGGTTTCATCTTATTCATGCAATGCTGGTGGAATATGCTCTGGCTCCTGGTAATCTTGCATAAGAAACAGTGGGTTTATGAAGTACATCTTCTCCTCTCTTATCCCACTCACGTTCACAGGGACAAGAGCCTTTTCCAGAAGCAGCCATCACAGGCCCACTTACACACACACACACCTGTATTCACACTCCCATGAGGTTCATTTAGTATTGACAAGTAAATTAACATGCACACATCTTTGGGATGTGGGAAGAAAACTCATGCATACACTGGAAAGGATGTGTGGGTGATTATCATTATGTTTACTTTTAATGATTTTTTAATGATTGTCATTATCTTTATTTTTTAATAAGGTTTCCAGAACTACCAGATGAAAGACTAGAAAACTATTACATAACTGTAGAAACAGAGCACACTGCCTTTTGCAGATGCTTGCTTCTTGCATTGTCCTGCTATTGCCCCCCATAAATCATGAGTGATAAATTTTAAGAAGTGATTTGATTTAGGGGTGGAGTTTGGGGGGTTGTAGAGGAACCATAAATAAATATATTTTTTTGCAGTCACAACTATACTGCTATATATTTAGATCATGTTACAAATTGTTTGTAAAATGAAGTTACAATAAAACCTAAATCTCACTCAAAATAGCACGTTTAAAACTTTGAAATTCTGAAAAGTACACAAATTCCACTAATGATATTGAAATGACAGAAAGCTTTTCTTTTGTTTCTTTTGTTCTGCTCATTGAACCTGTGCCAAAATAAACACATTCTTGTTTATTAATAAGTTTAGAAAATGCATGTGTCATGTTGGGTGTTCTGTGATTGTGAAAAACTTGGAGTTTAGGTGGGTTGGCAAAGCTAAATTTGCCCGTGACGTGTGTGTATGTGTGTCTGTTTGTGTTTACCCTACAATGGGCTGGCGTCCTGTTCAAAGACTGTTCCTACGTTACACCAGATGAGCATCCCTGAGTCCTTGTATCCCTGCTCTGGATACAGTAAGTGCGTTTAGAAAATGAATAGATTGATGAAAAATTAAAACAGTTTTCATTTTTTTATTCACCTTATCAAAGAGACCTTTTTGTTTATTAAATATTGTGTCACAGTAGTTTGTTTAGACCACCACTGTTTGCACTGGCAGCACATTCAACCATAAGACATGAACACACAGACACGCACGCATGACTTTTCAGTCATTTAAATCATTGCTTGAGGATCTGTTTGCCGACTGGAGTGGCTAGGTGACATGTAAAAAATAGACAAGTTAAAGTGACCTCTCTCAAGGTGAATTTGACTGCAATTTGTGTAGTTCAAAATGTTGGTCAGATTGGCGACATGCATATGGAAATTGCTTGGGTAGGTTGCATTTAATTATCATGTTCGTTGCTTACTTGATTGGCTAGGCAGAGGGACCGAGCTGGGAAAAGATGAGCTGCAGGTTAGGGTGATAAAGGATAAAGATGGAAGCATACTCGCAAGCAAGGAGAGCGTGTTGAGCAGATGGAAGGAGTACTTTGAGAGGCTGATGAATGAAGAGAACAAGAGGGAGAAGAGGTTGGATGATGTGGAGATAGAGAATGAGGAAGTGCAATGGATTTAGCAAGGAGTAAGTAAGGACAGCTATGAAGAGGATGAAAAATGGAAAAGCTGTTGGTCCAGATGACATACCTCTGGAAGCATGGAAGTGTTTAGGAGAGATAGTAGTGGAGTTTTTAACCAGATTGTTTAATGGAATCTTGGAAAGTGAGAGGATGCCTGAGCAGTGGAGAAGAAGGGTACTGGTGCCGATATTTAAGAATAAGGAGAATGTGCACAACTGTAGTAACTACAGGGAGATAAAATTGATGAGCCACAATATGACGTTATGGGAAAGAGTAGTGGAAGCTAGGTTAAGAAGTGAGGTGATGATTAGCGAGCAGCAGTATGGTTTAATGCCAAGAAAAAGGCACCACAGATTTGATGTTTGCTCGGAGGGGTTTCAATATAGAAGTATAACGAAGGCCAGAAGGTGTTGCACTGCGTCTTTGTGGACCTGGAGAAAGCATATGACAGGGTGTCTCGAGAGGAGTTGTGGTATTGTATGAGGAACTCGGGAGTGGCAGAGAAGTATATAAGAGTTGTACAGGATATGTACGAGGGAAGTGTGATAGTGGCAGATGTATTCAATGTGGAGGCGGGATTACATCAGGGATCGGCTCTGAGCCCTTTCTTATTTGCAATGGTGATGGACAGGTTGACAGACGAGATTAGACAGGAGTCTCTATGGACTATGATGTTTACTGATGACATTGTGATCTGTAGCGATAGTAGGGAGCAGATTGAGGAGACCCTAGAGTGGTGGAGATATGCTCTAGAGAGGTCAGTAGGAACAAGAAAGAATACATGTGTGTAAATGAGAGGGAGATCAGTGGAGTGGTGAGGATGCAAGAAGTAGAGTTGGCGAAGGTGGATGAGTTTAAATACTTGGGATCAACAGTACAGAGTAATGGAAGAGAGGTGAAAAAGAGAGTGCAGGAAGGGTGGAATGGGTGGAGAAGAGTGTCAGGAGTGATTTGTGACAGACTGGTATCAGCAAGAGTGAAAGGGAAGGTCTACAGGACGGTAGTGAGACCAGCTATGTTATATGGGTTGGAGACGGTGGCACTGACCAGTAAGCAGGAGACAGAGCTGGAGGTGGCAGAGTTAAAGATGCTAAGATTTGCATTGGGTGTGACAAGGATGGATAGGATTAGAAATTAGGACATTAGAGGGTCAGCTCAGATTGGGAGACAGTCAGAGAGACGAGATTGCGTTGGTTTGGACATGTGCAGAGGAGAGACGCTGGGTATATTGGGAGAAGGATGCTAAGGATAGAGCTGCCAGGGAACAGGAAAAGAGGAAGGCCTAAGAGAAGGTTTATGGATGTGGTGAGAGAGGACATGCAGGTGATGGGTGTAACAGAACAAGATACGGAGGACAGGGAGATGTGGAAAAAGATGATTTGCTGTGGCAACCCCTATTGAAAGCAGCCAAAAGACAAAGAAGAAGAATTTGTTGATCATCAACATCTTTTCATTAACTGTGGCCAAAAAAAACAAAAAGTAGACCTTTGAGAAAAAAAACAACCCTTTATTGGCGATTTATTTTAGTAACTTAGTGCATCCATTGGGGTGGCTATGTCCAACCTTAAACTGCACCTATGGTTTGATTCTTATTACTTTTGTGACCACACTCTTAAAAACACTGGTTCTTTAACAGCACTTTATGGTTTCTTACTGGATTGTATGGTTCCTTGTTGACCCATTGTTTGACAAAGCACCATTTCATTCTGGGATGGGTTATTTGCACATGAAGTTCATTCTTTTGCTTTGAAAAAACTCTTAATGTAGAAGAAAACTGAAATCTTTAATGTATGGTAGGCTAACTAGCAGGGTACTAAGAGATTAGGACAACCTGAAATTAACTGGTGTTACAGTATGTGTGCAGCAAGAGTCCATTGGTATTTCACAAATCAGTTACCATCAAGTCAAGGTTATTTACTGTATGGAGCCTGTTATGGATCTAAAGAAATAAAGATTCTTATTGGAACCTTCACGTGGGGGGCGGCACGGTGGCACAGTGGTAGCACTGCTGCCTCGCAGTAAGGAGACCTGGGTTTGCTTCCCGGGTCCTCCCTGCTTGGAGTTTGCATGTTTTCTCCCCGTGTCTGCATGGGTTTCCTCCCACAGTCCAAAGACATGGAGGTTAGGTGCATTGGCGATCCTAAATGGGGTGTGTGGGTGCTTGCGCCCTGCCCGGGGTTTGTTCCTGCCTTGTGCCCTGTGCTGGCTGGGATTGGCTCCAGCAGACCCCCATGACCCTGTGTTAGGATATAGCGGGTTGGATGATGACTGACTGACTGACCTTCACGTGGATGGGTCTTTTGGGAACCAAAAATTATTCCCTGATGGCATTGCTCTAGAGTACCACATCTTTATTTCTGAGAGAGTATATCCAATTTGGCAAAAGCCAGTTTGGCAAAACAACTTCACAAACAATAATAACGTATTTTCAAAAAGTCTTTACAGACTGACATTGGTGTATGACATATGAAAAAGGATGAGTATTTTGGTGAGCGTAGTGGTTAAAGGATTACATTACCAACACTAGAAATCTTTACTGTCTGTTGAGGCATTAAAAGCTGACAGGAAGACTGATCTGTCAGCCATTGTGCAGCATGTTCTCATTTTGCTTTGCTTTCTTGCTTTTGACACCTGTGGCAACAAACTATGAGTTGATGAGACAGAAGAAAGGTCAGAATTCCAGCAACAAGTTTAATTGTACAGAAAATGGAACCCAAGTCCTATGGACTGCCTGGGGAAATCAAGATGAATATGGGATTTGGACATGGGGGAAAAGGAAGAGAAGAGACCCAAAACATTGCTGAATGAAAAAGAATTAGAGTGTTCTGAAATAAGGCAATTTCTTAATCTCATTTCTTTTAAAAATGATGGGATTCCTGTGTTCATTCATCTGTTTGTTCTCTGAAACGTCATTTTTCCAAAACAAGTGGTGGAAGGTAGTGAAGGCCTTTTCTGGCCAGTAACTGTCCCAAAGCAGGATCCAGCTCTGTTTTCTTTGTGCTAAAATATCATTAACTTTATTCTATACTCTTTACACAAGTTGACAGCAGTTTTGAGATCAGGAGATGGCATGTAGAAGGCAGAATACATTCAGAATTAAATAACAAAGCCAGGGACATGTAGTTGGAACTGCAGTCAGTCATGAGCCAAAAAGGACACATGCAACAAAAGCCACAAAACACGATTCATAAATCACAGTCAGAGGGCAGAAAACAGGTGTCCTAAGCAGTAAATTCAAACACTAACAGTATGAAATAGTACAAAAAATGGATGATTAGAGGACACGTGGAGACTCGTGTCCTAGCAGTCAGCCTTCAAACTGGGCACTGTACAGCGCAGTGGCAGAATGCAAATCGTTTTTAACAATGTTAAAAACACAAGGATGCAAAAGATTCCTTGTCCTCCAATAATTTTTTAAGAGCCAAGGAACAGTTGGAAAAGATTAATCTTCTAAGCCATCTCACGACACATTAATGTGAAACAGATTTAAATAAAACAGAAACATCATGCTACCATTCCAGTCCACTTGGAGTTTGCAAATATGGCTTTTTGATGAGAACAAGATGTTAAGCCTAACACCACTCATCAATCTCTGCTTGACTAACTATCCAGATAAACTGCATTTGAAAGGCCCCAAAGTACTACTCCCTATTAAAACCCTTGACGATATATTCCACATATACAGTTAGGTCCATAAATATTTGGACAGAGATAACTTTTTTCTAATTTTGGTTCTGTACATTACCACAATGAATTTTAAATGAAACAACTCAGATGCAGTTGAAGTGCAGACATTCAGCTTTAATTCAGTGGGGTGAACAAAACGATTGCATAAAAATGTGAGGCAACTAAAGCATTTTATTAACACAATCCCTTCATTTCAGGGGCTCAAAAGTAATTGGACAATTGACTCAAAGGCTATTTCATGGGCAGGTGTGGTCAAGTCCGTCGCTATGTCATTATCAATTAAGCAGATAAAATGCCTGGAGTTGATTTGAGGTGTGGTGCTTGCATGTGGAAGATTTTGCTGTGAACAGACAACATGCTGTTAAAGGAGCTCTCCATGCAGGTGAAAGAAGCCATCCTTAAGCTGCGAAAACAGAAAAAACCCATCTGAGAAATTGCTACAATATTACGAGTGGCAAAATCTACAGTTTGGTACATTCTGAGAAAGAAAGCAAGCACTGGTGAACTCAGCAACACAAAAAGACCTGGACGTCCACGGAAGACAACAGTGGTGGATGATCGCAGAATCATTCCCATGGTGAAGAGAAACCCCTTCACAACAGCCAACCAAGAGAACAACACTCTCCAGGGGGTCGGCGTATCGATATCCAAGTCTACCATAAAGAGAAGACTGCAGGAAAGTAAATACAGAGGGTGCACTGCAAGGTGCAAGCCACTCATAAGCCTCAAGAATAGAAAGGCTAGATTGGACTTTGCTAAAGAACATCTAAAAAAGCCAGCACAGTTCTGGAAAAACATTCTTTGGACAGATGAAACCAAGATCAACCTCTACCAGAATAATGGCAACAAAAAAGTATGGAGAAGGCGTGGAACAGCTCATTATCCAAAGCATACCACATCATCTGTAAAACACGGTGGAGGCAGTGTGATGGCTTGGGTGTGCATGGCTGCCAGTGGCACTGAGACACTAGTGTTTATTGATGATGTGACACAGGACAGAAGCAGCCAAATGAATTCTGAGGTGTTCAGAGACATACTGCCTGCTCAAATCCAGCTAAATACAGCAGTCAAATTGATTGGGCGGCGTTTCATGATACAGATGGACAATGACCCAAAACATACAGCCAAAGCAACCCAGGAGTTTATTAAAGCAAAGAAGTGGAAAATTCTTGAATGGCCAAGTCAGTCACCTGATCTTAACCCAACTGAGCAGGCATTTCACTTGTTAAAGACTAAACTTCAGACAGAAAGGCCCACAAACAAACAGCAACTGAAAGTCGCTGCAGTAAAGGCCTGGCAGAGCATTAAAAAGGAGGAAACCCAGCATCTGGTGATGTCCATGAGTTCAAGACTTCAGGCTGTCATTGCCAGCAAAGGGTTTTCAACCAAGTATTAGAAATGAACATTTTATTTCCAGTTATTTAATTTGTCAAATTACTTTTGAGCCCCTGAAATGAAGGGATTGTGTTAAAAAATGCTTTAGTTGCCTCACATTTTTATGCAATCGTTTTGTTCACCCCACTGAATTAAAGCTGAAAGTCTGCACTTCAACTTCATCTGAGTTGTTTCATTTAAAATTCATTGTGGTAATGTACAGAACCAAAATTAGAAAAAAGTTGTCTCTGTCCAAATATTTATGGACCTAACTGTATATGGCTTTCTGTGTGAATAAGCAAGTTCATAATGTTTGCATTAACATTTCTTTACATTTCTGCCATGTTTGTGGTGACGTCATGGTGTCAGGATTGTGTGTTTGCTTTCCTAGGTCAGAACTTTCTGAAAATAAAGGGAAGACTCCACCAGAGTGTAGTGTAACTTTGTCACTTTGGTAACTGATGTCTACATTTAGTATCCTGACGTGTGCTTCCACTTGTCTGTTCTTCTGAAATGCCTGCAAAGAAAGTCGAGCACCTGAGAGGACCAGTGTTGAAAGTTCTCATCAGTTGCAACACAAGCATGTAGTGGGGCTACATAGTAATAGTGTTTTTAATGTTTGTGCTGAGTGCGTTTTGTTTCCATAGTCCCATTTGCTGTTTATAATGTGTGCGTCAGTGAATGTTGTCCCCGTAAATACACAGGGGACGGATGAGGGAGAGAGACCGCAGCCCCAAGATGGAAAGCACCTGTTCACAATCAATTACATCCAGCTCTTTACTATTTAAACAATCAGGAGGGAAAAGAGGGGAAAGGAAGGAGAAAGACGGAGATTTCATTTTATGACAACGAACCACCATTACCTGCTATTTTTCACATCGCGCTTTTGTATCCAGTTTGGTTTTCATTCCGCCGGATTTACTTCAGTTCAATTATCGCCGTATACCCCAGGGTTGGACTTCATTATTCACCACACGCTGAGGATGCATGGTGAGATTGTTCCATTTTTCCAGGAGATTTAAACACATCCATTCTTTGTTGACCAGTCATCCGTATTCAGGACAGTAATATACCCGGACTCAAGTTCACGATCATTGTCATTTTCGTATTCATTCATTGTTATTTGTGTTGTGTGTGTTATACGTTACAGGGGCAAGGGAGGGTTTTTTATTGTATGTATGGTGTTTTCATGTTGCTGCTTTGGTGGAGGGATATACAAATATATCTACAGTACTGTGCCAAAGTTTTAGGCAGGTGTGAAAAAATGCTGTAAACAAAGAATGTTTTCAGAAATATAAATAATGTTTGTTTATTATTATCAATTTACAAAATGCAAAGTGAGCGAACAAAAGAAAAATCAAATCAATATTTGGTGTTACAGTACTAACTTTTGCCTTCAAACCAGCATCAATTCTTATAGGTCCACTTGCACAAAGTCAGGGATTTTGTAGGATTCTAGTCAGGTGTCTGATCAACCAATTCTACCAAACAGGTGCTAATGATCATCAGTGTCACACGTAGGTTGAAACACAGTCATTAACTGAAACAGAAACAGCTGTGTAGGAGGCTTAAAACTGGGTGAGGAACAGCCAAACTCTACTACCAAGGTGAGGTTGTGGAGGACAGTTTCATGTCATGGCAAGATTGATATCAGCAACAAGACACAAGGTAGTTCTACTGCATCAGCAAGGTCTCTCCCAGACAAAGATTTCAAAGCAGACTGGGGTTTCAAGATGTGCTGTTCAAGCTCTTTTGAAGAAGCACAAAGAAACGGGCAACGTTGAGGATCGTAGACGCAGTGGTCAGCCAAGGAAACTTAGTGCAGCAGATGAAAGACACATCAAGCTTATTACTCTTCGAAATCGGAAGATGTCCAGCAGTGCCATCAGCTCAGAACTGGCAGAAACCAGTGTGACCCAGGTACACCCATCTACTGTCCGGAGAAGTCTGGCCAGAAGTGGTCTTCATGGAAGAGTTGCAGCCAAAAAGCCATACTTCTGACGTGAAAACAAGGCCAAGCGACTCAAGTATGCATGAAAACATAGGAACTGGGGTGCAGAAAAATGGCAGCAGGTGCTCTGGACTTATGAGTCAAAATTTGAAATATTTGGCTGTAGCAGAAGGCAGTTTGTTCGTCGAAGGGCTGGAGAGCGGTACAATAATGAGTGTCTGCAGGCAACACTGAAGCATGGTGGAGGTTCCTTGAACTTTTGGGGCTGCATTTCTGCAAATGGAGTTGGAGATTTGGTCAGGATTAATGGTGTTCTCAATGCTGAGAAATACAGGCAGATACTTATCCATCATGCAATACCATCAGGGAGGCGTATGATTGGTCCCAAATTTATTCTGCAGCAGGACAACGACCCCAAACATACAGCCAAAGTCATTAAGAACTATCCTCAGCGTAAAGAAGAACAAGAAGTCCTGGAAGTGATGGTATGGCCCCCACAGAGCCCTGATCCCAACATCATCGAGTGTGCCTGGGATTACATGAAGAGACAGAAGGATGTGAGGAAGCCTACATCTACAGAAGATCTGTGGTTAGTTCTCCAAGATGTTTGGAACAACCTACCAGCCGAGTTCCTTCAAAAACGGTGTGCAAGTGTACCTAGAAGAATTGATGCTGTTTTGAAGGCAAAGGGTGGTCACACCAAATATTGATTTGATTTAGATTTCTCTTTTGTTCATTCACTGCATTTTGTTGATTGATGAAAATAAATGATTAACACTTCCATTTTTGAAAGCATTCTTTGTTTACAGCATTTTATCACACCTGCCTAAAACTTTTGCACATTATTGTATATATTTTCTACATTGGGAATATGCAGTAGTGTTTGTTGTTGTGTTCCATTTAATAGATTTATTCACTTTTTTGACATACCTACTTTTGTGTGCTTGTCTTTAAACCGTCAGTTGAGGGGAAAATATTATTTGTTAGAGGTATGGCTTGGTATGTGTAGATTCATCTCAGTAATTTGTCCAGGCCACAGGTCTTGGTAGTGTAGCTGCCGGCTGGGTAAGGGGTTGGCTGTTACAAGCATTTGTGCAAAGTTGACTCTTAGCCATCTTCCATCTGTGCCCATGTGTTCTTGTTGAAGAGCTCATTTAAGAGTAACAACTGGCATCTACCATGCTAATTCATGTACCCCCTTAACGTCTGCTTACTTAAGCTGAATACATTTTACTTGAGTTGTACTCCTTGTTTTTTATTGAGTAAATGAACAGTTAAGGATAGATAAGGATCATTTTACAGTACTGTGTAGCTGTGTTTACCCAAAATGACCAAAGTTGTGCAGCTTCAGCATGCTTCATGAGATTCTGGCAAAAAGCTTGACGTGTTGAAATGATTCCACAGACAACATATCTTTGTTTTTGAAAGCTTTAGTAAAAATTCAAAGTAAAAGAGTTCACACAAAAATAGAGAAAAAATTGATATAGCAAAGAAAAGTAAAGTTCTGTTTAAAGCTTATGAATCTTGTTTCATTTCTTTAAGTTTGCTTATACAGTTGAACCATTTCTAAACAGTCAGAAAATTGTACGCTTATCCCATTTTCGTGATGTAAATGGGTCCTGTGGTCCCTGCTAGCTATGGGACCTGTTCTAAGCAATGACTACAACTGATTTAACTAACACACTGTATCTCAGGTAGAGCAAGAAAGTTCTGTCTCATATTAACTTACGGAGGGCAAAAGACGATACCACATTCTAATAGCTAGTCTTCAATAGAGGTCAGGCAAACACTCTATGAATTTAAGTTTAAGCATTAACTTTCTAAGACTGGCTCTTACAAACGTTATCAGGTAAAGGACATTTAAATACAGGATGAAGGAGTGAAGCAGATAACCTGATTTGTGTTTTCTATTAAAACCCTTAACATGTACATTGTAATACATTCCTGTATATCATCACATCAGAAAGTGTCCATATGTTACATGCAGGTTGGACATCCAAGTATAAATGTTAGGGTATGGCACCCATAACAATTCTACTACTACTTCTCCCATTAAGGACTGTAAATCCAAAAATACTGCAGCAAAGGCCTCCCACAAAGAATGGGTGACCATCAACCATTGGCCGTATATAGAGGCAGACGAAGAATCTTTTTACAATAAAAAGTTGATTCTCTCAAATGCTCCACAAAAGGCACAATTGGATATGTCTAAGAAGAAGATCTGGTAATAAACAAACCCCCAATACAGTAATACACAAACTCTGGTCAAAAAATAGAGCAGAGGTCAGACATCCAGTTAACAATAAGCCATAAATCACAGAAATCACAAGACAACTCACCACATCCAGTGTATAAGTATTAGCCGCATTTGACCAGTGGGTCTTCCCAGCCATTACAGATCTGGGGGCAGTTCAACACAGAGACAGACAGGTGGCCCCGCCTCTTCGGGGAGCACCCACAAATCACATTGGACCTGAGAAAACATGTGACCACACATAGAAACATAACTACAAAATCATGAAACTGTAGACATTACATGAATAAATATAATAAGCATTGTGGAAGATCAGTCTAGCTACAGACAGAGACGCAGACCCACAATGTCCAAAACAAACTTTAAATTTCTTTTCTTTAGCACACACAATACAGTACACAAATCACCCCAATTAGGCTCAGTCCTGTCTTTCTTTCTCTTTTCCTTATTCTTCTGCCGCCTCCACTCCTCTCCTCTCAAGCTCTGGCCTCTGCCTCCCGACTCCGGCTCCCTGAATGGAGTGAGGTGGCCTCTTTTATGCTGCACCAGGTGCTCCCTGATCATCTTCCGGCAGCACTTCCAGGTGTGACGGAGGTGCTGCATTGGAACCCAGATCCTCTTCTGGCCCAGAAGTGCTGCAGACCAAGGCTCTGGAGCTGTCTAGGCGTCCCCTGTCGGTGGCCCCAGCAGTGTTGAGCTCCTAAGCTCCAAGCCCATGGCACCAAAGCAAACCAGGAGGGCTGCCCTCTCACATCCCAGGGGAGGTACTGCTGTTGATATGACTTCTCCCCTAGTCCTCTCCTCAGAAGGGTATCCCGACCGGATAAGACCCCTGGCCATCTGCCACAGCATAATGAAAATACTTGAAAATAAATAAAGAAGATATTTATTTTTTATTTATTTATTTTTTACCATTTTATCCCAAGTTGTATTGATTTTATTGAAATCACACAACATTCTATACAAATAGATCAATTTTACAAGAATAGGATTGAAGACGGAGAAGTCATTTAGACTGCTGAATATAAACAAGCAGAACCACGAAAGATCAAAAGACAGAGCAAAAAATCAGGAAACTCAAAAAAGCACAGAATAATCACTGGAGAAACTCCTCAACACCAGCACATTCAATGAACCGCAAGAGACTACGGGAGGTCCTCAGCCTTTATAGAGCTGTGGGCGGGGTCTTGATGGTGAGGTGGCCCCGCCCCTTGGGGAATTACCCATAAGAGACATGGAACATAACAGAACAAGCAGACTCATTGAAATTAAATACTAAACAAATCTAATAAGAATGATAAAATAATGCAAATAATTAACACCAGTAAAATATAACATAAATAAAAGAATCAAAAATGGACAAACAGGACATAACAAAGGAATCTGTATATATAAAAGTTAAATACCACTGACTCACTCATCACAAAATCTCCCAAACCATGAGGACTTGGGACTTGAAATTTGGAATGTAGGTCACCCTTGGCCCATAGGTGCTTGCTAAGAAACAGTTTTACAAATTTCGTGGTCCAAGTGCGAAATTTCTTATAGTTTTTTAGGGCCGTTTGTATGTCTGTCCGCTTTTCCCGAGAGAACTACTTAATGGATTTAGATCCGTTTTTTTTCTATAATTTGCTTGAACATTCCGTTGATTTAGCGACTTTCTCACCGTGCTAAGTATCATACTTTGCGTTATTAGCGCAAATCCAAGAGAGACTCAGGGGGTGCTGCCGTCCTCACTCACGCGTCTGCCTTGGGGCGTAATCTTAACTCCGCTTAGTTAGCGAACGAGAGAACTGCTTAGCAGATTGAGATCTTTTTTTTCAATAATTTGCTTGAACATTCCGGTTGATTTTGCGACTTCTCTCATTGCACTATGAATCATAGTTCATTTGCAGGAGCGATATAGTCACGCTAATCCAAGACAGAGGCTGCAGGCCGAGGGGAGGGGGCAGAGTGATGTTAGGAGTAGAAAGCTGGGTGGGGCCCTCCTCACTGTCCTGTTTAACCAATATGTGGGCAGAGCCGCAGGGGATGACTAGTCTGAAATATAACAAGGAAGAGGCTTATCTTCAGTTTCCAGAACTATCTATTTAAAAATCGCAGGTCTCTTGCACATTTTGAGCATATGATTGGATAACTGATAAAGTGGATTATGTAACATGAGTAACGTGAGAATGTTTCATTTATTCCAAGAATGCTTTTTACATCATTTGCTATTGTACAGGATTGATCACTAATAGATTCTATTACATCATAAAGGTTTTTTTTAATCTCCATTCTACATGAAAACTCAAGATTAAAATCTTTTCTTGCCCCATCACTACAAACTACATGGAGTAAGTAACACATAAAAGAATACCAATTTTTGGGGTGTGTAATCCATTCTATGTGATTCAGGGGGCTGGAGTGCATCCTAACAGCTGTAAATGGCTTTAAAGAATAAGGGAAAAGAAAAGGAAGGAAGAGTATCAATTGTGAGTAGATTGAGGATTCTCAGTTTATGTAGATTACGATGAATACGTGCACCCACCGAGGTTGCTAGAAAGGGGTGTGTGGCACTCCTGATATCTATGCAAAAGGACAAAGGTCCAAGGCTTTAGAGTCCTGGTGCTTCCTGTTTTGCTATATGGTTGCGAGACATGGATGCTATCCAGTGAGCTGAGATGAAGACTGGACTCCTTTGGTACTGTGTCTCTTCGGAGAATCCTTGGGTGACGCAGGTTTGACTTTGTGATGCTCACAGAGTCCCGAATGAGGCACGTTACCTGCATTGTGAGGGAGCATCAGTTACGGTACTACGTCCATGTGGCGCGATTCCCCAAGGGTGATCTGGCTCACAGGATCCTCATTGTTAACACCTGGCTGCGGTAGATAGATGGTCTTTTCCAGAGGATGGGATTGGACAGCATGTCTGCCTGGGGGGTTGCCAACCAGAATCCCGAGCTGTTTCATTGTGTGGTGGGTGTGGCAACTCACTGTATCAGTGCATGCTCCCCAACCTGACCTGACCTGACCTGTGTACCCACTACGACTTGACTGAGTGGAGCAGCTGGGATCTGAAAGAATAACAAAGGTGGTGACATTCCAGGGTCACTGCAAGCCACCCCACTGCTGAGCCACCCAAGCATTGCTGTTACCTCAGATGGCCTGCTGAGAGTGGCCGTCCATATGAGTTTATTACTCAGAGGATTGGACTGCTGCCTTTGCCTGCTGCTGCTGGGATAGTCTAAAATGTCCAGGATGCTGTTGTGGAAAATGCAAACATGAAATGGATGGCTTCGTAAGAATTAGTCGTTTCTAAAACCTGCAGTGTATTGCAAGGGCACCCCAAGTTCTGCGACAGCTCTGCAGTGGTTTCAGGGAAAGAATTGAGGGATATACCAGTGGGTCCCAAAAAATAATAAGGGGTCAAGAAATGAATTGAAGAATGAATGGATGGACGGACGGGTCGATGGATGGATTTGTAAAAAAGGATTATTAGACAGAAAGATAGCATAATGAATGGATTTAAGGATGGGTGGTTTCAGAAAATTTACAAATGGATAGTTATTGGCTTTGTGACCCTTTGGATTAAAACACACACTCTGATAAGAGTTTATATTAAATGCTTTATATTCCTTCATGTATTTTTTCACTGCGAGCTGTGTTAAGAAGAAGACTGGACCAATCTGAATTAAGTTTCAGACTGAAAAAGCCAACGGTACCTGCGGCACTATGTAAAAACAGCTGAATCTGCAAGCAGCTGCTTTGTCTTTTACTTTTTGAACCCATTCACTCGTTCTTTCGTTTATTGAAATCACTTATTTTAAGAATGGCAAGGGGGGGGGGGGGGACATATCCTAAATGTGTGAGATGTGAGACAGGAACTGTCCCTGTGCATTACGGCACACTCACACTTAGTCACACTGGGCCAAATGAATAACCTAATTTATTTAAACATGTCATGGGGATGTGAAAGGAAACCATAAAGCCCGGAGAAAGAGAATCAGAAGAGGAAGCAACTGAGACAGGATTTTGAACCTCCGACTCAACAGCCGTGTGGCAGCAGTCCTAGCCTGCCATGCCTCTATGCCACCTTCAGCACATTTGACTAATTAAAATTCCACTTGTTCAGTCTCTTACCCGTACACACACACGCACGCACATGCACACACACACTTGACTAATTAAAATTCCACTTGCTCAGTCTCACACACACACACACACACACACACACACACACACACACACACATGCACGCACGCAGCCCTCCCAACCCGTGCACAAATTCTCTCTCCCTCCATTCTTGCTTAATCTTGCATTAAATCAGATATGGCACCTCAGTTATTTCTTTTTAGCAAATAGATGTGCACCATTAGCCAGCTGAGATGCAGCATCATATTTTTTAACTTGACTTGTCAAGCTAGTTTGAATCAAAAAAAGGGATGATTCAGGACAAGTCATATCAAAACAATGTTTAAGGTCAACAAAAATTTCATCTCCACCGTCTAAAAGCCAAGCACCTCCGCTCTAAATCTAAAATTAAGATCCCTTCTATCAATGATATTTTAGTAAACTGTTAAATTAAAACACTATATAAAATATTTGATTATTAATTTTATACTTGGCCCAGGTAATTTCATAAGACAATGAATGGGCATCAGTTATACTGCCATTGGTTAATTGGATGTATCAGAAATATTTTTCAGTACACTGTTTTTATATTTACTTTACCAAGTACTAATAATATTTGCAGGCAGTGTGGTGTAGTAGTTAAGGCTTTAAGGCCTAGGACTTCAAGTCCTGAGGTTGGGAGTTCAAACCTCACTCCTTACACGATGTGACCAGAACACCTGCCTGGGCTCCAACTGGTTAAACAAATGAAATGTTACCAAATGTTGTAAGTCGCCTTAGTCAAATAATCATAATAATATTATTTGGTCACTGGAGCCATTTACTCTTGGACAACTACAACAAAATTTATTTTTATAGCACATTCACATACAAATGGTGTAGCTCAAAGTGCTCCTTTACAAGATGAAGGAAGAAAAGTTTATAAAAAATCTATATATATAAAATTCTTTTCGCGTTTGAAACGGAAATTACGTATGACCACGTGATATGGAAATTACGTATGAAATGGAAATTACATATGACCACACGATATGGACATTAACTATGACCACAGAACATATTATAATACAGGAACTAATCACTTCGTTTGTGGACGCCATTTTTATATCGTCTTTACGAATTGTTATTTTTTATGTGTGCCCTGTTTCGCCCGCTCCCACCCCTCCTGTCTGGACTACAGCGCTGAGCCGTATGCCACCAGGCGTGTTCTGACAGAGAAGTTTTATTTATTCATCCACGTGACTGTCGCTGAAACTGCCACATTGTAACTTTTTTTTAGTTGGCAGTACTTGATAGAAGAGATGAGGAAAACAGCTTTGCGTCTTTCTACTTTTTAACTGCGCCGAGCTGTAAACAATGTGAAGACGAGACCGCCTTCAGCTGCGAGGGGTCGTGAGAACAAAGTGGACGCTGTGAGGCGCGGAATGTCGGGCTGCTCCGCTGAGTCGAGAACTTTGCAGTTTCGGGCAGCGTCCGATTTCTATACCACAGTGGTTGTGTAGCGCCTTTCACAAGGGATCTACTACTTACCTGTTGTGTTATAGCGCCTTTAAAATGTAGTTTACCTGAAACCACTCCAGTAGTGCTCAATGTATCTTTACTTCTTAAATGTTAATGTTTTACTGTTTAATAACTTATAGACTACATTTTATTTTTTTCCCTTGCATTCAGTGAGCAAAGCCACTGGGAAATCAATTAGTAAAAATATAACAATAAAAATAAGATTAGGCAAAACTGAATAACAAAGAATAAAGTAAGGTCTGATGGCTGAAGGGACAGAAAAAAAAAAACTCCAGAGGGCTGGAAAAAAAAAATTTGCAGGGGTTCTGAGGCCACGAGACCACCCAGTCCCCACTGGGCATTCTACCTGAGATAAATGATCTCAATCAGTCCTCATGGCCTTCAAGCTTCACGTGAAAGAATTAGATGATGATGGTCATCAGACCTCTGACTTTTAATTCGTCAAGTAGGGACTCCAAGGTGCCTTGATCACGTAATGGTTTTCCAGAAAAACAACAGCAGTTGTCCATGAGTAAAACATTCCTGCTGTAGGTCGGTTCCTGCTTTATCTAGTGACTTGGCTTTTATTGATGGTCATTGCAAGACACCATTTTACAGGAACATGTATTCTTTTGAATTGGAAAGGGTAATCAGTAGGAATAATGGGAAATAGACAGACAGACAGACAGACAGACAGACAGACAGACAGACAGACAGACAGACAGACAGACAGACAGACAGACAGACAGATAGACAGATAGATAGATAGATAGATAGATAGATAGATAGATAGATAGATAGATAGATAGATAGATAGATAGATAGATAGACACATTAAAATTTGGTCCTGTTACTCCTGTGATGGCCGCCGATGTGTCTTCACTATCTGAAGGAGGGCACAGCATAAGCACCCATTACAAGACAATCCAGATGTACTCAATGGGCTTCAGAATGGAATGCTCTTCTGTAGTTTAGGAATATTTTGGTGTATTTGCATTATTTTAGTAGCAAACAGAACTGTTGAATGAATGAATGAATGAATGAATAAATTAATAATTAATTTATTTATTTATTAAACAAGGCAAAGCAAAATTAAATTCTTTACAAACTGAAAAAGTCACCAAAATTATCATCAAGCATGTCCTGAACCTGACAAAGTACAGCTAGAGTGTCAACATTAAGGATATCCTTGCTTTCCTTTTTTATCTTTTTAGGTTCAAAATTATTGAAATTATTTACTAAAGGCATATGACAGAAAAATACTGAGGAGAATTTATGCCAGATGATTTCTAAATCCAACTTTTTGTCTTATATACAAAACAGCTTGAAGGTCTTAAATTATGCTTAGTCCAAGTAGCTTTCACAGCCGGGGGTCTTCCTTTAAAATGGATTGATTTCAATATGGTTTTGGGATTAGGTAGATTTGAAATTTGTGTTCTAATTGATTTAAAAGTAGCCAGCAGGCAGAGCCGAGTTAAAATAACCAAAAAAGCCATCTGAATCATAACCAAAGCAATTTTTCCCATTGGGATTAATAAAGTATCTATCTATCTATCTATCTATCTATCTATCTATCTATCTATCTATCTATCTATCTATCTATCTATCTATCTATCTATCTATCTATCTATCTATCTATCTATCTATCTATCTATCTATCTATCTATCTATCTATCTATCTATCGCAAAGGTCCTACCACTAACTCAATTACATTAATCTTCCATCTCTCAGAGTGTGTTGTTTTTATGTCTTTGACCTAATGCTCAGAGGCTGCTGGGTCATGAGATCTTATATAGGTGGAGCCTGATGACACAGCATATCATATGATCTATTGTGTCACATGACCAGCAACAGGCACAGCCACTACAAACAACATGGCTTGGCTATGCAAAGATAGACAAGACGTAAGACCCAGAAATTCGTGGAATAAAAAAAAAATACAGCTATTTCATTTTTGTCATCATCAAAATACACCCCTTGAGATGCAGTCCACTGGTCCCAGCACTTCTTCCACTTCTGGAAGCATTTCCTGCACTTATGTTTTGTTACTGTGTCTAGAGCTCCCAGCAATTTTATTTTTGTAGAGTTGCAAATCGCCTTTTGTTCAGTCTCAATTTTAATTTTGAAAAAAAAAAAAATGTCACAGGGAGTGAGTCCTGGAGAATTGGGGGGTATGGGGTACAACTCAACACCCACCTTGTTTTTAGTCAAAAGCTCTGTGACTGACAGCACAATTTGCGTGGAGGTGCGCTGCAATGGTGCAAAATACAGTTTACAGTGCACCAATTATTTTTCTTTTGCTTGATGCTTTCCCACAGGTACCTCAACAGTTCTGTGAAATGTTGCTGATTAACAGACTGCTTACTGGGAAACTCTTTATTAACAGGTCAGTTAATTTCAAAAAACATAATTATCATTGTTTTGACGTTCAATATTTTTTCGAGTTGGAGGAAAAAAGTTGCTAAGGTCATGCACTCGATTGTAGAATAAATGTCAGAAATACGCACTCAATCAACTAACCACAATGGTGCTTCGTAGACTGATTAACAAGACTGTAGTCTTACAATACCTAGTGGCACAGTCGATAACTACGCCTCACTCCTGTGCTATTGACCGATTCTGGGAATTTTTGGGTCCCCACTTGTGTTAAGACATGACTCAAATGGTGATGTTAGAATAAGAGTATAATATAAAAATGTTAAAAAATGAGCAATAAAAGCTCTGCAAATTGAGCAAATAGACTCAGGAATATCCACAACAAGCAGAAGCATTTTGAACCAGATGGAATTAAAAAGAAGCCACTGAGAGCAGAACTGCAGCAATGCAGCTGCGAGGCGGTGAAGTCACAGGATTTCCCTTCTCCTTGACAGATGGGGAGGTGAGGCCAACATGGAGATGATACTGTGACGTTCTAACAGCGGCAGAGATGCTGAGAAATAAATGTCAGGCCACTATTAAAGATTACTTCAAGGCTATATAGCTATGTTACATATTCATTAACTGAAGACAAATGACCCTCAACTGGTGATGACATGTCAGACAGCAGCGTCACCAACCTGTCATGTTGCTGAAGTTTGATGGTTACTTATAAGAGAGAAAAAAAGTGCATGGATTCAGACAGCATAGCAATAATGTGCTTGGGCGCCTGTCGAATTGATGGCAACTGGAAATGTATAACCAGGAAAAGAAGGTAGAAATCATCAAGAGAAATGTCAATTTATGGACATGGTATAACATTTTAAAACTCGTCTAATCCGGTTTAAGGTTGTAGAGGTCTGGAGCCTATGATGGCAGCGTCAGATTTAAGGCTGGAACCAACCATGGGCAGAGTTTCATTGCATCACAAGGCCCACCCAAGCACATTGGGACAATGCAAACATCTTAATACATAATTCGCCAGCCTCCTCACTCACTCGCTCGCTCGCTCGCTCACTCACTCACTCACTCACTCACTCACTCACTCACTCACTCACTCACTCACTCACTCACTCACTCACTCACTCACTCACTCACTCACGTCCATCCGAAGCCGAATGCGCAGTCGCCTTCTGCGCAGCTGCCCGAAAAACTTTACGAGACCGACATCGCAGCAGGCGGCGGTTTTATGGCTGTGAAAATTCAAAGAGAATGGCGACTTCAACCGACATCCAACCCCAACATCGCGGCAGGCGGCGGATTTACGGCCGCAAAAATTCAAAGAGAAAGGCGACTTCGATTAAAGCTCTAGAGGCCTGAAAGGCGATTTCGACTACAGCTCAAGGCCTAATTACGCATTCTGATTCAATTACACATTCATTCAATACACCTATATCAGGTTTGTGGTGCTTATACTTATTACTATTCCACTCGT
The DNA here is from genome assembly GCF_900747795.2 of Erpetoichthys calabaricus. Lineage (NCBI taxonomy): Eukaryota > Metazoa > Chordata > Cladistia > Polypteriformes > Polypteridae > Erpetoichthys > Erpetoichthys calabaricus. Next base: position 64,745,497 of record NC_041411.2, on the reverse strand, counting down.
GCCCGTTTCATCTTACGTTGTCGAAACGGGCTCTTTGTCTACTGTCTATATAACTAACGCCTAGGTCAAGAGAGGAAATTAAGAAATACCCTGACAGACATGGCAAGACTCCATACAGATAGGGATGGGGCACAGGATTTAAACTCGGGATGCATAATTTATGAAACAGCAGTGCACCATTGTGTCCCAATTTATATCAAAAGGGTTTTGGTTATGCAGGAACTTAAGGGTTGGTCCTGCCGGGATGGTCCTCAGTTAATGTCCCAGTCAGGATGCCCAGATAATGGATGGACAAGGGACAAATAGAATATTGGAACAGTTTGTCCCCCAGCACAAGAGGTGGCAGTGGTCCCCCCAGCGGGAGCCCAGTCTGGACACCTGAAGGGTTGCCTAGGAATTGTAGTACGGGATGGCAACCCTATCAGAGTCCTTGGGTGCACTGTGAACAATGGACCTCGCTATTTTGGGGAGCTTCCATATGACCCGAAAGTGCTTCCATCATACAGTGCCATAACACCAGAAGTATTTATGTGCTCTGACATAAAAGGAGGCGTCTTGCAGGGGGTCAGAGTCGAGAGGAAGCTGGATGACACTCACAGGGGAGACACAAATGGAGAAGGAGGTGCTTTATGGGTTATGAGTATGGTGCTGGACTCATTTGTTTTTCTTATAAGATACCATTAGCCAATAAATAACACTTTTATTTTATCTTGAACTGGTATGAGACTGAGTTGTGTCTGGTGTTTAGGCTCTGGGTGCCCCTAACATCCACAATATGTGTGTGTGTGTGTGTGTGTGCAGAAAAATAGCTACACTTTGCATGCTTTATAGACAGTATTCATACTTTAACATTCTGTGAGATGGGTGTCTTAATCTTTTATATCATGAACCTCATCATGTCATACATTTATTACTTTTCTTCCTCTCTGGTGGCAGAGATTTCTTTTTTGAGTGGGAATAAGGAGAATTCGGAATGGGTGCAAATCAGTAAACAATACCAGCAGACACAGGCATCTTTGTTTAAAGGGTGAATCCAAACTCTTAATCTGTAAATTGGATAGAACATTGCAGTGGAAGATTTATTTAGAACAAAGATCAAATGTGTTTTTGATGTGCGGTTCACTCTTACTTCATTCAAATAGCATGTCATGACACACATGCTCACACACATTTCGAACATCAGGAAAAAGTCTGGTATATCATCAATGGATGACAAGAAAGGTATTAACAATGAATGAATTAATGAATGATTAATTAATTAATTAAACAAGGCAAAGCAAAATTAAATTCTGCTTTGAAAAAGTCACCAAAATTATCATCAAGCATGTCCTGAACCTGACAAAGGACAGTTAGAGTGTCAACATTAAGGATATCCTTGCTTTCCTTTTTTATCTTTTTAGGTTCAAAATTATTGAAATTATTTACTAAAGGCATATGACAGAAAAATACTGAGGAGAATTTATGCCAGATGATTTCTAAATCCAACTTTTTGTCTTACATAAAAAACAGCTTGAAGGTCTTAAATTATGCTTAGTCCAAGTAGCTTTCACAGCCGGGGGTCTTCCTTTAAAATGGATTGATTTCAATATGGTTTTGGGATTAGGTAGATTTGAAATTTGTGTTCTAATTGATTTAAAAGTAGCGTATCTATGCACAGTGCAGATGAGTGTGTAAACAAGAAGTGTGCCCTCATGGCATTTTACTACATGCTGAATAATTCCACTAAACAGTTTTTATCAAAAAGTGTGTGAACATAAACACAACCAGATCACAAAGTCCAAAGGAAGGGAAAAACAAATGGAGTCGTGGCTACCCCCAAAGCTTAACTTGATCAGGCCTGAACTGCTTACCTATGCGGTGGGATGGTTCCCCACTTATCCTTCCCCCAATTATCATACCAAATCTTAGTCCCTTCTCACTCTCTTTTTGTTACTCTCATTTTCTTTCACTCACCTGTCCTCTAGACTCATGCAAGCTCTGGCATATGGTGGCTTTAAACACGGGGCAGCCATCTTTGGCTATGTGGATACCAGGCTGGAAACCCTTCTAGTGGTCCCTGCCATAAGTGCTCCCCTGAGTACTGAAGGCTTGGATCTCTCAGGTTGTCAGCCTTTAGACACACTGTTCCACTTGTCCGAGTCAGGAATTACATGCTGCCCAGTATCTCAGAGACTACCATCAAAGATAAATTCACTGATCCATTTCTCAGGATGGAGGAGAAGCCTTTAGATAGATAGATAGATAGATAGATAGATAGATAGATAGATAGATAGATAGATAGATAGATAGATAGATAGATAGATAGATAGATAGATAGATAGATAGATAGATAGATAGATAGATAGATAGATAGATAGATAGATAGATAGATAGATAGATAGATAGATACTTTATTAATCCCAATGGGAAATTCATATTTTACACGCGTGGAGCCATGAAGCATAGGGAAGGCAATGACTGATTTACAGCTGTTAATTAACTTCTTAAATACATCTACAATTTGCAGTTGTGTGTATGTATTTGTAAGTTATAAACAAGATAAACAAGACCCTGAAAACAGAATATTTTTCTTTCCTGTTAAAACAAGGAGAAAGATCAAAGGAGGAATGAACTGTCTGCTTTAACAATTCACAAGTCCCCGTTTTTGTTCTTTAAAACAACAACAGATATTACCTCAAGCAACGGATTCAAGCAAGTCTACATTAGTATAAGACAGTTCCAGTGATAAAGCCACATAATCAAAATCATTAGGGGGAGTGGAGGTATTCACTGTTATATTAGAAACAGGAGACAAGAAAGGAGTTTGCATGTTCTCCCCGTGTCTGCGTGGGTTTCCTCCAGGTACAGTACTCCGGTTTCCTCCCACAGTCCAAAGACATGCAGGTTAGGTGCATTGATGATCCTAAATTGTCCCTAGTGTGTGCTTGGTGTGTGTGTATGTATGTGCCCTGTGGTGGGCTAGCACCCTGCTCAGGTTTGTTTCCTGCCTTGTGCCCTGTGTTGGCTGGGATTGGCTCCAGCAGACCCCTGTGACCCTGTAGTTAGGATATAACAGGTTGGATGATGGATGGATGGAGATAAGAAAAATACAATAGCTTAACACACGGGTGGGCAGATTCAGTCCTGGAGGGCCGCAGTGGCTGCTGGTTTTTGTTCCAACCCAGTTGGTTAATTAACAAACAATCCTTGTCAATTATTTAATTTCATGGCTTGTTAGTGCTTTAACTCTGCTATATCAGGTAATTCTCATATCCTAGATTTTTTCTTTCTAAGGATATCATCCAAACTGCGGTGGGTTGGCACCCTGCCCAGGATTGTTTCCTGCCTTGTGCCCTGTGTTGGCTGGGATTGGCTCCAGCAGACCCCCGTGACCCTGTGCTCGGATTCAGCGGGTTGGTAAATGGATGGATGGATGGATATCATCCAAATGATCTGAAGTCTAAAACAGACAAGTTATTCTCAGTGCTTCACTTTTTTCTGTTCACTTTCCTTCCAAGTATTAAATTAACCCCAATAGTGCATGATGAATACACACAGGTGTAAATGGAAACAGGCTAAATTGAGAAATGCTGGTTTCTTTTGTCATTTGCATCTTATTGCTAATAAAGAGCAATTAAAAACCAAGACTACAGCTGTTTAAGACTGAAATAAGCAATAAGGGTTCAAAATCTTAATGAGCGAGACAACTAAAGTGAAGCAGAAATGTTACTTGAGCAATAAGTGCTTCTTATTAAGCAACTGGATTGGAACAAAAACCTGCAGCCACTGCGGCCCTCCAGGACTGAATCTGCCCACCCCTGGCTTAACAGGATGATAATGACAATAACACCAATAAAAACAACATAACACAAAATGGTGTCACCAGAAAAACCAATATATATAAAAGTCAATGTGTGTATGTATGTATGTATGTTCCAGCATCACTTCCGAATGCCTGGAGCGATTTTCATTAAACCTGGTACACATGTTCCTCATTGGTCGACTAAAAATACTGTAGGGTGAAATCAGCCCTAACCCACCCCCTTCTGGGTAGGGTGGGGGGTGATCTTGTGGTCTTGTACACATGTTATCATCCAGTTGACACTCGGAACGACCACCAGAGGGCGAACTGGAGGTAACTGCCAGCATTCTGTATGTCTGAGCACCACCGCGCTCCTGTTGCTTTTGAAATTAAATAGAGTTTTTTTTAGGACTCATTCTGTCTTTGTGGCTTGAACGGCCATATATATATTTTATATATAAACGTCTACGCGTGGAAGTGTGTGTGTCTGTCCGGCCCGGAAGTGAGAGAGAGTCGGGGTAAGGGCTCCAGCTCCAAGGATACGCAAGCACGGCCAGCACACCAGGAAAACGAAACCTCCGAAGAAAGTCGCTTAGCTGCTAATGCACAAACGATGTGAGCACGTCGGCAACATGAATCCTCCTAGGAGAGAGATGCCCACAGTAGTTCTGATGACTACAATATTTCCTAGGATCCCGTGCTTTTAACAGCATGGGCTTACACAGTTAGTATATAATATAGTAAATATATATATACAATAATCCCTCCTCGATCGCAGGGGATGCGTTCCAGAACTCCCTGCGAAAGGTGAAAATCCACAAAGTGGAAACCATATGTTTATATGGTTATTTTTATATTGTCATGCTTGGGTCACAGATTTGCATAGAAACACAGGAAGTTGTAGAGAGACAGGAATGTTATTCAAACACTGCAAACAAACATTTGTCTCTTTTTCAAAAGTTTAAACTGTGCTCCACGACAAGACAGAGATGACAGTTCCGTCTCACAATTAAAAGAATGCAAACATATCTTCCTCTTCAAAGGAGTGCGCATCAGGAGCAGAGAATGTCAGAGAGAGAGAGAAAAGCAAACAATCAAAAATCAGTAGGGCTGTTTGGCTTTTAAGTATGCGAAGCACCGCCGGACAAAGCAGCTGCAAGGAAGGCAGCAATATGAAGGTAGTCTTTCAGCATTTTTTAGAGGAGCGTCCGTATCCTCTAGGCCAGTGTACAAACAGCCCCTCTGCTCACACCCCCTCCGTCAGGAGCAGAGAATGTCAGAGAGAGAGAGACAGAGAAAAACAAACAATCAAAAATCAATACGTACCGTTTGAGCTTTTAAGTATGCGAAGCACTGTGTGGGAAGAATGTCGCTTGACAAAGCAGCTTCACAGAAGGGAGCAATGTGAAGATAATCTTTCAGCACTTTTAGACGAGTGTCAGTATCCTCTAGAGGTGCGAACAGCCCCTCTGCTCACACCCCCTCCGTCAGGAGCAGAGAATGTCAGAGCAAGAGAGAGAGAGAAAAGCAAACAATCAAAAATCAATACGTGCTGTTTGATCTTTTAAGTATGCGAAGCACCATGCAGGAAGCATATCGCTTGACAAAGCAGCCACATGTAAGCCCAGCAAGGAAGAGAGCAATGTGAAGGTAATCTTTCAGAGTTTTTTGAGAAGCGGCCGTATCCTCTAGGGGTGCGAACAGCCCCCGTGCTCACAATATATTTGAGGAGTTTTATTTAATACGTAATACTCGCTCTGGTTAGGTAGCTTCTCAGCCATCTGCCAATAGCGTCCCTTGTATGAAATCAACTGGGCAAACCAACTGAGAAAGCATGTACCAGAAATTAAAAGACCCATTGTCCGCAGAAATCCGCGAACCAGCAAAAAATCCGCGATATATATTTAAATATACTTACATATAAAATCCGCGATAGAGTGAAGCCGCGAAAGTCGAAGCACGATATAGCTAGGGATTACTGTGTATATATATATATATATATATATATATATATATATATATATATATATATATATATATATATATATATATATATATAAAAGCCAAATACCACTGACTCACTCACCGCGAAAACTCCCGAACCATGAGGACTTGGGACTTGAAATTTCGAATATAGGTTACCCTTGGCCCATAGGTGCTCACTAAGAAACGGTTTTAAAAATTTCATGGTCCATTCACGTTCTGTCTGTATGTCTGTCCGCTTGTCATGAGAGAATTACTTCACAGATTTAGATCGGGTTGTTTTCTATAATTTGCTTGAACTTTCCGGTTGATTTTGTGATCTTGTCTCATCACGCTAAGTACCATAGTTCACTTGCGGTACCGATGTATTTATGCGAATCCAATAGAGTGGCTGTGGGCCAAGAGCAGGGGGGTGGAGCCTTCCTCATTCCCTCACTAACCTCTGTTCGAGTTAGTCTACGTCTCACCATGTGTTGCAGTGCACCTTGTCTCCGCTTAGCTAGCGCTTCCTGTTTGTTCAACAGACATTATCTTCTACAGATTGTTAAGGAGTAACGTTTGACGTTTTTGAGAGAGAGACCAGAGCTATGTGTGTTTTACACGGTAGCAGCTGATTGCCAGTGATATCACAGGCATGTGCTTTTCTCCACACGAGGGTCAGAGCTGAACACGATCAGATACAGTCTATTGTTTTTTAAAGTTTGTCCTGTTTCATTAAGTCAATGTATTTGTATGTGTATGTATGTGTGTTCCAGCATCACTTCCGAACAGCTGAACCGATTTTCATGAAACTTGGTACACCTATTTCTCATTGGTCAACTTAAATACTGTAGGGTGAAATCAACTCTAACCCACCCCCTTCTGTGTAGTGTGGGGGGTGATTTTGCAGTCATGTATGCATTTTATCATCCAGTTGACACTCGGAATGACCACCAGAGGGCGAACTGGAGGTGAGTGCCAGCATTCTTTATGTTTGAGCTCCACCGCACACCCCTGTTCCTTTTGAAATTAAATACAGTCGGCTGATTCCGAGTGTCAACTAGATGATAACATACATACAAGACCGCAAGACAAGCACATTAGTGAGTCTTCATTGTTTGTTAATTTATTTTTATTTTTAAAGTTGTGGTTTTTTTAAATTATATTTTTCTCAAACAATTAAAAAAAAAAAAAAACAACTTTATTTTCCTCCTGGGCAACGCCGGGTATTTCAACTAGTGACAAAATAAATAAAAGAACACAAATAAATATGTTCTAAAAAATTTAATTATGAACGTCACTAACTTGGATTCATCACAGGCAACAAGGGTGACTGAGCTTAGTGCCAGTCAGCAGCCTTTTTATCTTTTGGAGTCTTGTCTTTTACCATTCTTTTGGTGGTCTTGCACAGGCAGTCTTGTGATAGTCTGTCACCCCTTGGCAGTAGAGACACAAAATTCCTGTGCAATGGGCGCATTTGCCAACACACATCTAAATACAGTGAAATGAATACAGGGTACATTCACCTACAGAAATGTGCAGTCACACATCGATGAGTTGCCATAAATTGAGCGATTCTCTCCTTGTTCTGCTGCTCATTAGTTTATGTGCAATATGCATTTCTCAAGTCATGTTGGACTTGTCCGCCTGCGGCTTTAATGCCACACTCTCTTTATTAGTAAGTAATATTCCAGAAAACCCTTGTGCCCCAACATGGACATTGGGTTTTCACCAACAGCAAGATGAGTGCTCATCAACATTTAAACAGCAAATTGCATCCAGCGCTGTATGAATTTGAACTGAAGCAATCCAGTTCTGTCTTAAAAAATGCACTGACCTTTTCATTAGCGTCTGGAAAGATTATTGAATTTTCCTTCTTCAGTTTTGAAAGGTCATGTTTGAAAGGCCAGAATAACACTATAGACTTTTATGGCATTTGCAAGTTTATGTGTTTTGAATGTGAATGCTTTTAATCTTCCAAACTTTACACCTCTGTTGGATACAAATCAACTTGTGGAAGAAGCACGCTTCACTCTCTGTTTTACAAGTTTCAGTCAGCAATTACTTTACTGATGGAAACTATCGCCAATCAACTGGCCTTCTAATAACATGAACGTTTTACCTAATTTATAAAATATATAAAAATTATCTGAGCAATACCACAGAAACATATTATCATGGGTTTTGCACCACAGGAATAGAATTCTTTTCATTTGGAATGCTGGGTAGCGTCTTAGAGGCTCTATAAAGGTATGCCAGTCAACCACATGGAAAGTGCAAAAGAAATCACTAACCACCTCTTCACCCAGCCCTGCAGACCAGAGCACGAGTCCCAAGGAGACCCTTAACACCACTTTCGGTACGATCTCGGGGGTCTCGCCCGGGAGCCACTTAAACCTCACAGGTACCAGAAGGCGGCACCCGTTTGGTGAAGAAGTGCTTTTGTTGCTTTCTTTTATTTCACATTTTGATTTCCTTTATTAAATGGGGTGCCCAGTTGGTCCTCAGCCCTTTGTGATATTCTGTTCTCTTATTTCAGCAGCATTACACAATGTAAACAATACATATCAGAGTATTTTATTAACAGGTAAAGTCATGGAAGGGGAAGAGAGAAGTAAGCCATGGTTTTCTCTCTTTTGGGTAATTGGGGTTACTTGACATTTCTCGCTGTAGCTAACAGTGACCTGAAGTCTAATCTACAAGAAAGCAAACAGAACGGTCCATCTAAAGATCTTGTCAATTTTGCTGCTACTTTTACAACTTTTGGAATAGCTACCCTGAATAAATCCCAAACTAGATAAGGTCCTATGGTGCATTTGGTACAAGGTCTGTGGGCTTTGTTGTAACATTTGATATTTACTGCCTTTTTATGATGAACACATATACTTGCTTTTTCTTTAGGTGCGTTCATCTGAAATGCTAAAGCACCTATTGTAGTTGGCGTACAGTACATCCACAAAGTATTCACAGCGCATCACTTTTCCCACATTTTGTTATGTTACAGACTTATTCCAAAATGGATTAAATTCATTTTTTTCCTCAGAATTCTACACACAACACCCCATAATGACAACGTGAAAAAAGTTTACTTGAGGTTTTTGCAAATTTATTAAAAATAAAAAAACTGAGAAATCCCATGTCCATAAGTATTCACAGCCTTTGCTCAATACTTTGTCGATGCACCTTTGGCAGCAATTACAGCCTCAAGTCTTTTTGAATATTATGCCACAAGCTTGGCACACCTGTCCTTGGCCAGTTTCGCCCATTCCTCTTTGCAGCACCTCTCAAACTCCATCAGGTTGGATGGGAAGAGTCGGTGCATAGCCATTTTAAGATCTCTCCAGAGATGTTCAATCGGATTCAAGTCTGGGCTCTGGCTGGGCCACTCAAGGACATTCACAGAGTTGTCCTGAAGCCACTCCTTTGATATCTTGGCTGTGTGCTTAGGGTCATTGTCCTGCTTAAAGATGAACCGTCACCCCAGTCTGAGGTCAAGAGCGCTCTGGAGCAGGTTTTCATCCAGGATGTCTCTTTACATTGCTGCAGTCATCTTTCCCTTTATCCTGACTAGTCTCCCAGTTCCTGCCGCTGAAAAACATCTCCACAGCATGATGCTGCCACCACCATGCTTCATTGTAGGGATGGTATTGGCCTGGTGATGAGCGATGACTGGTGTCCTCCAAACGTGATGCCTGGCATTCACACCAAAGATTTCAATCTTTGTCTTATCTGTCTGTCTGAGATCATAAAGCAGCTCCCAGTGGAATGATTTAGTTGAAATTTGGTTCTCTTATACTTTTAATGAATTTTGTCAGAAAAGTTCAATTTTTTAGTGATATGTTGAGCACAGTGTGTTCTATACATTTTTGAAATTTCAATAACTCCCTGCTAAAAAGTAGTTGTGAATATCTGAAACTGTCTTACTTTAAAAGCATTCTGTGTGAGCTCCATTACTAACTATTTTAGTCTTTCAAATTTACCTTGACTTCTACTTGGTGGAAAATGAGATAGAACAAATCAAAAGGGTTTGGGATGACACCGTAACCCTGTATTTAAATGCAAAATTATTAGGCTTTTCAACAAAAATCAATGCCCCTCATGACATGAGTCTAACACAAGACTGTACAAGATGGTGACATTCCTGGCCAAGTAAGAACAGACAGACACCAGAAGTGATATCATTGATGGTTGGTCTGTCAAGAGGGAGGAAGAGAGGAGGCATTAGTATACACCGCCACCTTGTGGATTGGTGTTGAATTACCACCACCATAGCCTTTAAGCTGCCTCCAAGGACAAGCAGTGAAGAAGCCAACTCCACACTGACCACTGAGACACTTGGAATCAACCAGCAGTACTGACCACCACGCCACTGTGCAATACATCATCTTGCTGGGTTTATCCCTTTTCTACACAGTGCAACAAAACATCCTCCATCCGATTTAGCACAATTCAGGGGTGTGAGCAGTAGGAGGATGGCACTGAGCCCCCAAACCCCAGACATGCAAGACCCAACACAACTCCAGGTTCAATAAACAGATTTTTAATCCAACCAGCTGCAATAATACAATAGACACAGCCAAAACAATCACAAACCCGATGCTATCTCTTGTCTCCTTCTCTCCTCCAGTGAGTTTTGCCTGCTGCCTCCCAACTTTGACTCCATGAGGTATGGCGGCAGGCTCCATTTAAGCTGGACCCAGGAATACATCTTGTGGCACATCATGGCTTGTTGGTCACACAGGAACTAGGGTGGTCCTTCTCCAGAAGCGCCCTCTATTGTCACCCAAGGACTACTACTAGGCTGCACTTCTGGACTCCAATTCCCATGCAGCCCTTCAGGTGTCCAATCTGAGACTACTCGCGAGGAACACTGCCACCTATTAATTGGGGGGATGAACTGCTCCCGGCTTGCATCTCTCACCAGTCCCTTCTTTCTTCCAGCATCCCAGCCAGGATGGGATTTATAAGACAGCCTAGCCGGGTAGTGTCTGCAATCTGGCCATCCTTCTACTATGGCTTCCTGGCCGGGCAAGAAATCCTCTTCCATTCTGGCCAGGATGCCCGTCCATCTTCCTGGACACTTACCGGGGCATTGCATTTAATTAATTTCTTCTCTGCCTAAGTTCTCTTTCCTTAGTAACATCAGTGAATGCTAAATAAAACAATAAACAAACAAAACAATGTTGATGCCATCTGCATTTTATTTAGAAAAAGTGGTAATGGAAAAAGTGATGCAGGTGCTTTGTTTTACAGTTCTTTGTGTTAAGTGCTCAGCTGGCATTTTTTATCTATGCATATTAATAGAAATGAGGTACTGCCGCTGCTGGTGTTTGCTGATCCATTTGATTGATTTGCTTTCCATACATATAGCATGGGCAGAACTAGAGGAGAGTGTAGCTGTTCTAGATAGAAGTTCCATCTCCTGGCTTGGTCAGAATATAAAAAATCGACACACAGTACTTGTTTGATCATGTAGTCAGTAGGAGGCCTTGGAACAAATCGTGTTCATTATCTGAATCCGTTTCAGGATTGTTGGGACCAGAGCCTATCCTACGGCCACTACTTGTAAAGCAAGAACGTACCCAGGACAGGGTGCCAGTCCATTGCAGGATACTGCTCAATTTAGGGACTCCATTGACCTAACCTGCATATTTTTAATATGCAAGACAAAAACTGGAATACCTGGAGATGCAAGGAGGATGTGCAAACCTTACTTGGTCAGAGCATGCATCTCTGTAGCTTTGATATAGCAGTTGTAACCACAAGAGGGTGCTGCTGAGCCCCAAACTAATAATGCCCAAACACAATTCCAATTCAAATAAAAGATATTGGGCGGCACAGTGGCACCGTGGTCACGCTGCTGCCTCGTAGTAAGAAGATCCGGGTTCACTTCCCGGGTCCTCCCTGCATGGAGTTTGCATGTTCTCCCCATGGGTTTCCTCCCACAGTCCAAAGACATGCAGGTTAGGTGGATTGGCGATTCTAAATTGGCCCCAGTGTGTGCTTGGTGTGTGGGTGTGTGTCCTGTGGTGTGTTGGCGCCCTACACGGGATTGGTTCCTGCCTTGTGCCCTGTGTTGGCTGGGATTGGCTCCAGCAGACTGCCGTGACCCTGTGTTCAGATTGGAAAATGGATGGATGGATAAAAGATATTAATTCAACCCGAACACCTTCTTACAGAAACATCTGCCACAATGCACAAACATAAATTCTCTCCATCCACTTTCCATAGAGTTTTGCCCGCTTCCACCCAACTCTGACTGAATTAGCTGAGGCTCTCCCTTTAAAACCGACCCGAGAACTACTTTCACTTTTAAGCCCAAATCTGCCCAGAGCACGTCTGGGTCGTGTGAAAACCAGGGCAGTCTTCCCCTGTCAGTGACCTCTGGTGGTACCCAAAGACTCCTGCAGGGCTGCATTTCTGAACTCCAACTCCTATGCTGACCTGTGGGTGTCCCAATTGAGTTAAGCCTTGAGGAACACTGTAACCTGTCATGTAGGGAAATGAACTGCTCCCAGTATTCCCCTTTGCCCATTCCATCCGTTATAGCCCCCTGTCTGGTCAAGAATTCATCCTTCATCATGGCCAGGATGCCTGGCCTTTCTCCATTCCTACACAGTGCAAAGCGAATACCTAGAAAGTTCATTAATGAAAAATGAGGAATGGAAGGAGTTGTATATAAAGATGAAAATGACATTAAAACACTTAAAGACATAATATTAATCAATTTAAATCAGTAGTTAAGTTTGTAGTCCTTCTAGTACATCAGAGAAGTGCCACAGAATTAGGGTAAGATACACATTTACATTTTTAATTTCATGTACAGCATTCCATGAAAAAAGCTTCTGACTCAAGCTTTTGCAAATTCTGCAATTCTAATTGTAGCAGGAGACATTACTTTTCTGTAATGACTGGTTGGTAGTCATTAATTTATAACATTGTAATTCATGATGCACACTCTGTTCTCATATATATTAGGTGAATGGAGGGTGATATTATGTTATTATGTTAACATAACATATTATGTTATGTGAATTTCCCATTGGGATTAATAAAGTATCTATCTATCTATCTATCTATCTATCTATCTATCTATCTATCTATCTATCTATCTATCTATCTATCTATCTATCTATCTATCTATCTATCTATCTATCTATCTATCTATCTATCTATCTATCTATCTGATAGAGAATGAAGACGTGCGTATTAGAGGTGTGTATCAGGACTCAGCCTAAAAGTTATGGCTACAGGATCTGTTCACTTTATTCAGGATATACAGTCATATGAAAAAGTTTGGGAACTCCTCTTAATTCTTTGGATTTGTGTTTATCATTGGCTGAGCTTTCAAAGTAGCAACTTCCTCTTAGTATATGACATGCCTTATGGAAACAGAAGGATTTCAACAGTGACATTAAGTTTATTGGATTAACAGAAAATATGCAATATGCATCATAACAAAATTAGACAGGTGCATAAATTTGGGCACCCCAACAGAGGTATGACATCAATACTTAGTTGAGCCTCCTTTTGCAGATATAACAGCCTCTAAACGCTGTCCTCCTATAGACCTTTGATGAGTGTCTGGATTCTGGATGGAGGTATTTTTGACCATTCTTCCATAAAAAAAATCTCTCCAGTTCAGTTCAATGTGATGGCTGCCGAGCATGGACAGCCTGTTTCAAATCATCCCATAGATTTTTGATCATATTCAAGTCAAGGGACTGTGATGGCCATTCCAGAACATTGTACTTCTCCCTCTGCATGAATGCCTTTGTAGATTTCGAACTGTGTTTTGGGTCATTGTCTTGTTGGAATATCCAACCCCTGTGTAACTTCAACTTTGTGACAGATGCTTGAACATTATCCTGAAGAATTTGTTGATATTGGATTGAATTCATCCGACCCTCAACTTTGACAAGGGCCCCAGTCCCTGAACTAGCCACACAGCCCCACAGCATGATGGAACCTCCACCAGATTTGACAGTAGGTAGCGGGTGTTTTTCTTGGAATGCGGTGTTGTTCTTCCACCATACAAAGCGCTTTTTGTTCTGACCAAATAACTCAATTTTTGTCTCATCAGTCCAATGCACTTTGTTCCAAAATTAATCTGGCTTGTCTAAATGGGCGTTTGCATACAATAAGCGACTCTGTTTGTGGTGTGAGTGCAGAAAGGGCTTCTTTCTCATCACCCTGCCATGCAGATGTTCTTTGTGCAAATTGCTCTGAATTGTAGAACGATGTACAGATACACCATCTGCAGCGAGATGTTCATGCAGGTCTTTGGAGGTGATCTGTGGGTTGTCTGTAACCATTCACACAATCCTGCACATATGCCGCTCCTGTATTTTTCTTGGCCTGCCAGACCTGCTGGGTTTAACAGCAACTGTGCCTGTGGCCTTCCATTTGCTGATTTCATTCCTTACAGTTGAAACTGACAGTTGAAACGTCTGAGATAGCTTTTTGTAGCCTTCCCCTAAACCATGAGACTGAACAATCTTTGTTTTCAGATCTTTTGAGAGTTGCTTTGAGGATCCCATGCTGTCACTCTTCAGAGGAGAGTCAAAGGGAAGGAAGCACAACTTGTAATTGACCACCTTAAATACCTTTATAGCTCATGATTGGACACACCTGTCTATGAAGTTCAAGGCTTAATGAGCTCATCCAACCAATTTGGTGTTGCAAGTAATCAGCATTGAGCAGTGACAGGCATTCAAATCAGCAACATTACAAGGGGACCCACATTTTTGCCCAGCCAGTTTTTCACATTTGATTTAATTTCATACAACTAAATACAGCTTCACTAAACATCTTTGTTCAGAAAACACCACAGTACTCAGATGTTCCTAGAAAATGAAAGACTTACCACTGTTATCTGTTATGTTGAAAGTAGAGTCAATTATTATTCAGGCTGAGAGGAGTTCCCAAACTTTTTCATTTGACTGTAATAATACTGGATGACTAAGCAGTATGACTAGTCAGCCTGGCTTTGTTGTGACTGGTCATTTTGGCTATGGTGATGCAATCGAAAGGGGAAGTGTGAGTGTCAGACACATGAGGAGGTATAAAAAAATGAGAAGTATAAAAGTGAACAGGATGCGAGAATGGCACCTTGTAAATAATGACAGAGTCTGAGAAGCAGGCTTTATGGGAATGAGCTTGAGAAAGAGGGAGCACCAGTCAAGAGAGGTTCACACACACACGAGTATATCGAGGAAAGGTGCTGAAGATACACATAGACCAAGAATTGTCAAATGTTTTTACATTGTTCTATTACCTGCCTTCAGCAACCTGTTGAATACAACTCCAGTAAAAAATGTATTGCCTTTGAATAGGAACAAAAAGCATTACTTCGTTAAAATTGTCTTGTTTACGGATTAAACGTCTTGTCCAAAGCCATTATTTTTAACATGTCCTTTTTAAACACCAGATATTCAAGGCATGATTAAAAAATAAACCAGGCAAATGTCCAAAAGACAATCAAAACTGGGCAGTACACCACTGTAAAAAAACATGAAGGTAGACATTTGGAACAGGCATTCACTGGTGTTCGATTTAAATGAAAAGTAGTTGAGTTGTGTTTAATCCTTCTTGGCCTCACCAAATTCCATTTCAGAGAAGAGAAAGGTATGCCCCCTGCTAACATTAAGCAAGAAAAAAAACAGAAAACTGTGCTGGACTTTATGTGTGAAGACATTTGTGATTTCACAGCTGTAAAGGCTTTGCACTGCTTGCTCAGTACTTCATTGATATGGCTACACAACACGGTGGTTTTGTCGTCATTGAAATACTAATCCTCTCTTAACAGATTATAAATTATTATTATTTTTTATTATTTGTTTATTTTATAGGATTAAACTAATTTTTATGATGTATGTGGGAACGGGGTTAAAACACAGCCCTGTGCACAGCTCTATTGTCTGTACAGTGGAATCTCGGGTCACGACCGTAATTCGTTCCAAAACTCTAGATGCGACCCAATTTGGTTGCGACCCGAACATAATTTCCCCATAAGATTGTATGTAAATACAGTTAATCCGTTCCAGTCCATATGAACTGTATGCAAATATTTTTTTAAGATTTTTAAGCACAAAAATAGTTAATTATACCATAGAATGTACAGTGTAATCCATATTACTAACTGAGAATAGTAAACCGGATGGCATGGACCCAGGTACACGGCGATGGACACAGGAGACGTACTGCGCAGGCGCCGACAGCGCGCGTCTCATAAACCGCCAGCGAAGTGTGATCCACCGCGCACGAAGGAGTCACCACTCAAAAACGAAAGAGCTCTTGACGTGAATGAGAAATGAAGCAACAACGCGCCCATAGCTAACGACTACTGACACGGACACACAAAAAAGAGGATTCTGCGCTGCAGCCCAGATTCAAATGGAAGAGGCTACGGAGGCCCCACAGGTCCACGAAGATAGAACGGAAGGCGCGGGAAAGTACGAAAGGCTAAGGCGCCTACACAGCATAGTGAAACCTGACATAGTACAGACGGCGCAGGCATCACCGCCATATTGTGAGTGGCACTACTGCGGAGTGAAGTTAGGAATGATGTGCTGCTTGGGATTGTACAAACCAGCTTGACTAACGGAGCTACAAAAACGCACCAGCATGGACAAATACAATGAACATAGGCGCCTACAACGCGCATCTGAAACTGCGGAAGCAAAGCAGGCACGGGGGGGTGGCGAGCGAAGCGAGCAGGGGGCAAAGCCCCCTAGTAGTAAACTAAATGTAAAAACATTGAAAAACACTGAGAAAACCTTGAACAACAGAGAAAACTAACATTGCAAGAGTTTGCACTAGACCCTTACGAACCGCTCGCTGTAAACACTTTTTTATGAGTTTTAACACTAGAATTACCAGAGCCTACGAAAAAACTCGTAGATCCGTCCCACCTTAAATCGCGTCTTAAATCCGTTTGCACCTCTCCGCCAGAGTCTTTTGTCATCTAAATGTGCTGATAAACACAAGCTACTAGCAGCCAGCTATTCCATCCCCCCACCGACTTAGAACGAACTTCTCCTAGCTCATGCCTTGCCTTGATTTGATTATCTGGGATTGAAGTGGAGTTTTAGAGTGGAAATAATATAGCGTTATTTGGAATACACACATTTCATGTGTGTTCCGTTTCTATAGTAGTCTGTGCAAACACATTTTTAAAACAGAAACATTTTTCATATTCTAATAGTAAATGACAAAATGTAGGCATAAACTATATAACGTATGAAGCCTGAAATCCATATATCAAAGAAACACTTTCACAAAAGGTACAAATAAGAGAACACGTGCGCTTTTATTCAAAAAATGCGGGAAACATGCGGGAATCATTGGCGCATACGAACCGGAAGGGAAACTGGCCGCCAGTATTTTTGCTTGCCACCAGAGGGTGTGGTCTTGAACAGATGCAAAAGTTTGGTGAACGTTTTGATCGTAACCCGATTTGTACGTTTTCAGAAACGTTCATGACCAGAGGTTCTACTGTACGTCACACATACACCCTAAACCTGCTCAGACACTCCATAACTTTATCTGCATGTCTTGCTTGTGTTGCATATCTTAAATCATGCGGTAGCACACTAACATTCTTGAATTAGGCTTAAGACAGATTACATTTGCTGTTGGTGTAGTGGGTTGTGTAATTAGCATATAAATGGATAAATATTTTGTACAGTATGTCTTTATTTGTAAGCTAGACAAACCAAATATACGAGGTGGGACCCAAAATTGAGAGAAATTTTTTTTCTGGAGGCTGGAGAGGCACTAGTTCTGACGTTTGCCACTAGGTTCATGTACTGGACTGCCCTCTGCATCATTTGGCCAAGCGGCGTCCTTGAAATGCTAAAGCGATTGCGTGACGTAGTGTGCAGAAAACAACCCAAATTGTGGCTTCTGCATCACGACAACACAGCATTGAGTGTGTGGCAGTTTCTTCCGAAAAACTGGATTCCAATGTTCCCATAACCCCCCCCCCAAACCCCCCCCACCCACCACCACCACTACCTGGACCTTGCACACTGTGATTTTTTTCTTATTTCCAAGGATGAAGATGTTTTCAGGATGTAGAGGAAGTCAAGGAGCAAATAATGGAGGCACTGAAGGCTATCACTTTGCAAGAGTTTCAGAACAGTTTTGAACAATGGTGGGACAAGTGTATTGCGTCTCAGGGAGAATATTTTGATGGTGATTACATTTTGGAAATGTTCTGGGAAATATACGAATTTTTAAAAAAAAATATTCTCAGTATGAATTAGTGTTTCAATAATCATGATGTTTATCTAAACACAATATAATCCGAGACTTTAGGACCCACTCAGGATGTGAATTTTATGGCGGTAATGGAGGATGTATCAGACCAGGTTGTCGAGGGTGACTATGTTTGGATGTATATAAGGCTATAAGTCATCCTCAGTAGGAAGGCCACAAACTACTTAGCTGGCAAGAACAGGCCACAACTAAATGAAGCAACTGAGGGGTGGCTTCCACCTGAATGCTTGCATTGGTAAATTGCCCAGAAAGCAACAGGTAAACTAATTCTATTAGTCTGAAGCATGGCTGTTTATGATTGATTTTGAATCAGAGGCCATTCTGTACCACAACACCTCATTGGTTTGTGATTTGTGATAAGGGTGGCATAAAATTGGTCACTTTGCCTTTAGTTAACACTCTCTCACCATATGGCCTTGAAAAGATGACCACAACACTCATGTTGCATTTTCTTCATGATGAAGGCAACTCAGCAGCCATATTGCAACAGCCATGCTGCCTGTTTCAGTAATCCATTTAAAGACTGCGGTAGCACAGAACAAGTTAGACTGAAGATAAGCCAAGAGCCTCCAAGATGCACTGCTATTTAGGGTGTGATGGCATAATGTGCCAACATGCACATTGTACTCTTGCTTCTTTATTATTTTTTGGGTATATTATACAATACAATACAATACAATACAATTTATTTTTGTATAGCCCAAAATCACACTAGGAGTGCCTATTGGGCTTTAACAGGCCCTGCATTTTGACAGCCCCCCAGCCTTGACTCTCTAAGAAGACAAGAAAAAACCCTCAAAAAACCAACAATAGGGCAAAATGGAAGAGACCTTGGGAAAGGCAGTTCAAAGAGAGACCCCTTTCCAGGTAGGCTGGGCATACAGTGGGTGTCAAAAAAGGGGGGCAAATACAATACAATACACAGAACAAAACACAAGTAATCCTCAATACAATATAATAGTGTAATAGAAATATTACAAGTACGGAGCAGAATTTAACAGTAGATGATATCACATAATAAGGTTTGGATTTGTTCAGAGTCCTGGAGACCTCGGCCATCAAGCTGCCTCCCCCTGTTGGTCATTCCACAGCTGAGTCATCACTGGGCCAGCCAATCCGATGAAAGGACCCCTCTACCCAACGATTCCACCATCAGGGATGAGTTTACCTTTGGCAGGCAAAACAACTTGGCAGGTGGGCAGTGGCACCAAGTGCCACGTTTGAGTTCTGAGAAGAGAAACAGAATAGGTGAGGGTTATTAACAAATTCTAACTATCATATTACTTATGTTTTTGTGCTAATGACTAACAACAGAGATGCAGTTTGTACAGTTAATCAGCAGCTCTAGTCAGGGTGTGCTAAACTGAAGTCGTGAGTCTTCAGCCGGGATTTGAAAGCTGAGACTGAAGGGGCATCTCTTATAGTAGCAGGCAGACCACTCCACAGTTTAGGGGCCTAAAAGCTCAACCTCCCACTGTTATTTATTTATTGTATTTGATGTCCTTTCGTATTTGATTATCTTTAGTCAGTTCACGTTTTGCAATTGTGCAATCGCCTATGAACCAAATTTTAGTTGCAGTTTCTCAAAACCGTATGTGAATTGAAACTTGCCTATTTCGCTCATCACTGTATCTAATAAGACCTTCATTCACTGTTCTGTAAATCTTGAATTTGAACAGCTTTGTTCACTGAACCCAACTGATGAGTTCAAGAGACTTTGTTAAGGGTCACTTATCAGCCAACACTTGTGTGTCATCTTTGCCAAAATCTCGTTTCATTTGTATTTGTGGTAGAGTGCCAACTTTGCACAGCTTCCATTAAAGACATTACAAAATTTCAAAGTTACCTTTAAATTTCTAAATGAAAAATTGTGTAATGTTGCCTAACACACACCTCATTATGTAGAAAGTGATGCACAGAACGCCTATAGAAATGTGTAGCTTGGCAGTTAGAATTGGAGATAAGATACTTGTTTCATGTTGTTAAGTGAATATGAAGATTCTACAGTATTCGGGACAGGCACGGGTGCAAAATCCCCAGCCTCATTCTGATAATACCAGACTTTAATGAGAAAATAAGAATGTAGGTTTGACCAAGACTGTTTCAAGTGTTTCCTATGCAATGGAAAACATCACTTTGTCACATCAGAGGGGACAAATTATACAACAAATTGTGCGGAAAATGACTTTCAGTCAGCCAAGCTAAATCAAGCAGGAATTTGGCTTAGTTTCCCAGCGTGCTCTCTCAGGCATTTCCTTCAGTGTCATTTTTGCTTCCCTGTGCATAAAAGCGCAAATTGAAATGTGTCAACCTGGTTAGTTGGGTGAAATTAAAGAGGAGGAGGAACTCCACCTCCAGCGATACCCTTCCACATATCATTCTTCATTCTCTTCCCTTGTCACTAACTTTCTTCCCTCACTAGTTCTGCATAGAACTCAAAATAATCTCCTGCTGTGGCGTGTTTACCATAAGAAACAGACGAGAGAGGCGGCCACTCTGTCCACACCAAGTATAGATTGGTCAAGTCACAATATGCTGCTTGGGGAGAACATACAAAGTGGATTCAGAAAGGGATGGATGGATGGATGGATGGATGGATGGATGGATGGATGGATGGATGGATGGATGGATGGATGGATGAATGGGCAGACGGATGGATGGCTTCTCTGCTCCTAAGGTGGCTCTAATGTTATGAAACAATAATATCTCACTTTATATTTGCCTGAACTGAGGGCAAACATTGGTGTAAAATTTGCTCCAAGTGTTACTTCACCTCAGTCATTGAAGATTTCCTACCATTTTCTTTTCTTGTATCTTTCATATCCTTTAGACATTTCCTGAACATTAACATGACAGGATTAATACTCAGACATTTCAAGGAAATTTGAATATATACTGCATATTAGTGAAACAGCGCAGGCCCAAGGTCCTAAAATAAAATGCAAATAAACTCCACGTTAAAGATAAGGAGCTGTTGACACATGTTATGTTTTCCAAATAGTTCAGTTCCTCTAGAAGTGATAATGTATTGTATTGTTTCTGTTGTCTTGTGTATAGCAAGCGGAACATTTCAGTTTTGTCCAAATGTTGTTCTGTATTGAAAATGAAAAACACAGCTTGACATTCATCACAGCCCTCACGTAACTTTGCTAAGTAGTGGTTGTGATGTGATTATCTTGAGCAAAAAATACTCCAACAAAACAAATAAAGATTTGGGGACCATCCCTGTATATTGTCGTCCAGACAATAAATAAAGAAACTGATTCATATGACTTTGCAGTACATTGAACACTTTACTGTAGACAAAATGGCATTTTTATAACAGAGTGAATGATGGGACAGGAAATGGTTGGCCGGATGTGACGACCGGAGACAGGAAACTGAACCAATGTCATCAGGAGTAGGAAGCAAAGGATTGTGGAACCGGAAGTGACATCATAGTGACGAACAGGAAGTGACGTCATTGCGGCCATTTTGAACCCGGAAATGGAGATTCTTATTTTTCTTCAGGTTTTCTGTAGGTGAAAAGAGATTCAGGTAAGCACCACGTGATGACTCTCTGTCTCGCGATATTTCATTCACCTTTAGGCTCTTTGACTGTCTCCAACTCGCACGTGTGTGACATGGTCTTCAAAGAAACATCGATGTAAGGCTGTAAAAGCAAGGCTTTCATATTCTAGACGGTCTTCTCGATTATCCCCGTGCATTTCCTGGTCTTTCTCATTCATACTTTTTGTGTCGTAGACCTTGTCTTGCACGCCTAGGAGCCACTGTAATGGTCTGCTGCTCTAATGCTCTGTATTCAGGATTACTTCTGACTAGTCAACGTTTGTTCAGTGTTTTGTCGTTTTATGAGAGCGGGTCATGTGAGCCAGCAAAAAACTACATATAAACAAGAATAAATTTCTGCGTGATTGTCGGCATGTATTTCTCCATCTTTCTTTATATTGCACTTGACTCAGGCAGTGTTGCTGTTACTCTTCTTATTATGTATGGTGTTCTTCATTACGTAATCAGCCTCTGTGATTTGCTTGACGTTCAGCAGAGGTCACTGCTGTTCTTTTTCTTTCTGCCATGTCTGTTAGTTTTGTGTTCACTTCGTCATTATAACCCCAAGACCACAGTTCACTTTACCTAAAGTTTTTTGCATTTCCAGAACATAACAGCTAATAAGCTTTCAACTAAGGCCAATATCAAGGGTCTAGCCCAAGTAGTTTGGGAAGTGATCACGTGGCCGATGGGCAAGCCTTAGCATTTTATGATATGATATGACGTATGCGTATTCACTGAGTACACATATAAATGCAAAATAAAAATGAATATTCGGAATGCCTTATAAATTATCTGTTCACAAAAATATTTTTCCAATTTCTTTGCTATTTTATGTTGTCAGATATAATATTTTTAATTATGTCAACTGCATTTTGTTAGTATCTTTTTTGGTTAAGAACAGAGTATTATGTATCATGTTTTAGGTTGTTTATCTAGTGACTATATAAAAAAATCCATATAAATAATATATGTAAATGTTTGTAAATTACATACATAGAGTTGAATTTTTCTAATCACATCCTAACCCCTTATCAAAAAGAAAATTGCTCTGCACTTGTAAATGAAAAAAATAATCAGCCACACAAGCATTGAAGTGTTTTTCTGAAAAAAAAAACCAATCTTATCAAAATGAGGAAAAATGGAGGCACACTGACATTTAAAAAATGTAACTTACAAAGAAACATTTCTGCCATAATTAAAGAATTGTGGCTATGATGGCTACAGGGCAGAAATGTGGGCATGAACCGATTCTGCCCAGAGATTTGTCGCATGTAATAGGTGGCCTAAATTAACATTCGGTTGGAATTTAATTAAAAAAAAGAACTGGCAGATGAATCCTGTGCAGTCCATATACTGTCTCAACGTAATGGAGTTCCTGACTTTCAAACCTCACATGGTCCACAGACACAGAAGGAAGATGTCAGACTTCCTAACAGGCAGCGTATCGCCCCATTGTGATGCCTGACCTTCCATTAACCTCCTTGGTGTTAAGCCCAAGCATGACTTGGGCTCAGAATTCTATTTACCATATATACTCGCGTTTAAATCCTCCCGTGGCTAAGTTGAGGCTTGATTTTACCGTATAATTTCCAGTATTTTATAATGTCGATTGTATAAGTCAAATGCAGAAAACTCACGCTATTGGTCTCAAGAGATTATGATATGCTAACACCCACCTGAGAGAGTAACCACGGTGCACACGGCCTTTATTTTTCTATGTATTGTGCCTACGTGACCACATGGTAATACCAGAACTATTCCAAAGTGACATTTGCACTGTTTTGTGTTTTTTGTATCTCACACCCTCATACACCTTTATCGTAAGAGCATCCCTTATCTACGATGGAGCGTTCAATCAGAAGAAAATATAAAGCTGGTTTTAAATTAAAAGTCATTGAAGTGGCAAAAGAAATTGGTAACTGCGCTGCTGCAACAAAGTTCGATGTGTCTGAGAAACTGGGGCGAGATTGGAAGAAGCAAGAAGATGTAAAAAAAATAAATAAATTTAAGTGTCGTATTTATGAATGGGAGTATGAGTCGGGGTCTGATTTTTTGATTGATTTTTCATGTATCAAGATCCGACTTACACGCGAGTATATATGGTAATCACGGTTAAACCTGAGTCAGACTCGGGATGATGTGTGATGATCCGATATACAGTGTTAAGCCCGGATAACTGTTGGGACAGTATCCTGCTGGCATCTAGTGGAAAAATAACATTATGCTGCAAAAAAACCCCTAAGTTTTCTTTGCGTTTTGCTACCCTGAGGTAAGAAGCTGTAGAACCAGTTTTAGAACAAATTGAAACTGATCCATTATTTGAATCAGTTGATAGCAATGACAATGTTAACTGGTTGTCAGACATTGACACATTTTAGCATGTTTCGATCAAACCGTCATGATATGCTCGGTGAATTTAGGGCTTCTGAAGGTTCACCACGGTGCAAGTAGGTGCTGAGTAAAAAGGCAAACTAATTTTGATCCAGTAGAAAGACAAGAAAGATGTTAGCCCCCTAATCGCTGTTCACAGTTCAGCAACTATCAATGTTTGTCTCAGAGGAAATGTGGAAGTCACTAAGCCTCATGCCAAGGAAGCCTGCAATAAGACATTGGGCAGCACTGATTGTGCATATCAGGGATGGACATTCTACCCTCTCATGCTCAAGCAACAAAAAAATATTAGAAAGCAGTGTGCTGAAACACGCTTCTGCTACACTTGTCTTGACTGCAACATCGGGGTGTGCGTTGGTAACATTTTCAAAGCATATGACACAAAGGACCTTTACTATATCAGCACTGCATAGCAGTAGACACTTGACATGACTTTCCTATTGCATTTATGCAGACATTTTGATATTTACATGTTTCTGTTACATGTAATAACATTTTTTGGTTGAAAAAAATCAACATTTTTGACTTGTTTTATCAGGTATTAACACTAAGGAAGCTATGAAAAGGAAGATAATGGAGAAAAGACTTTCCGGTTAATAATAGCACATGTCTCAGAATAAAAAGCATGGGGCCAAACTATGCACAGAATGGGCAGCCTGGGGTTTTCACTTAACATTTAACTCTTCAAAGATATCGGACACCACAGGGGTGAAGGGGCAGCATCAGCTTCTAGAGGGAGCTACAAGGTGTCCATGTTACACTGATGGAGTTGTCCTCAGCCAAGAAATGATTGAGTCCAAAAGTATCCAAAGGAGAGACCTTCTGCTACATCTGTAATAGAGAAGAATGATGAGGAGGGAGATGTCAAGGGAGCCTGACTAACTTGTGGATGACTAGGGATAGTGAGGAAGAGTAAATGTCAAGTCACATTATGAGGAATAAGGAATACTGTTTTGAATCTGACAAACAGAAAAGAGGCTCATCTGTGTGATGTCACATGTTTTAAGTCTTATGACGGAATGGAAAAAAAGAAATAAATGACCTAGATTGTGGCTGAACTCACAATATCTGTAAACCTTGCACAAGCACTGTGTCAGGTGTGAAATGAACAGCCTCGACACACACAAAAAGGTTTGAGGCAGCCACCCATGTATTGTCCCTGGCTGCAAAAGGGTTTTGAAAGAGCACTCATGTGCATGGTTTTGAGTCCTGAACTGAACTGATTGGCTGAAGAAATGATGGTGGCTTTAAAGGTCAAAACCGGGAGTGACGTCGTCCGAGGCGCCAGAACCGGGAGTGACATCATTGACTGGAAGGTTTTCCCATATCTGACCTGCAGAGATAACAGAAGTAGGATTAGTGCACTCTGCCACCCCCTGGCCACCCCACTGGGTCCACTCAGCTTCCTCCTACTTGCACATGTGTGACACAGGCAACACCATATTGGCTGTCAGATGAAGGGGTGAACTTGTGATACTTTGGAAAAGAGTGCTGGAAAGTCACACAGTTGTCTAATTTGACCTACCCTGTGATAACGGGTTGAGCAACCTGTGTAACCACAAGGGGGCGCCGCTGAGCTCCAAACTGCAGACATAATAAAGCCCCAACACACTTTAATCTCAAATAAAGGGTTTTATTGAGCCCAAACACCTTCTCCACAAGAATAACATCAAAATAAAGCACTAAGCACAATCCTCCTCCTTCCTCCTCCAAGATCATAGCCCACTGCCTCCCGACTCTGACTCATTAAAACAGAGCTAGCAGGCTTTCTTTTAAAGTCGACATGGGAACTGGTTTTACAATCCTCTACAAGTCATCTGGAGTACTTCTAGGTGGTGCAGGTACCACAGCAGTCCCTCCCAGCAGCGCCCTCTGGAGGTCCCCAAAGACCCAGACAGGGCTGTGTTTTCAGACTCCATTTCCCATGCAGCCCTGCGAGGGGTCTTAATCGAGTTTAGCCCTGAGGAACACTGTCATCTGCCATGTGGGAGAATGACCTGTTCCTGGTGAGTCCATTCTCCCAGTCCTTCCCTTATGGCCTCCTGGGTGGGTATGGAACCTTCTCTTATCCCAGCCAGAATGCCTTTCCTTCCTCCTGAGCACCCACGCCTTACATCCTCAGGCAACAAGATCTTCAATCCACTCAAGTTTGACATCCCCTCTGACCAGAAGGCATATAATGTGTCATCACCTTAAGAGGATGTTATGATTTGCATTCATTTTATGCATTTTTTTCTTCCTGAACCGTCTCTTTGTCTTCACGTATTTTTCCTGCGTCTGTTGTGGGGGATTTGGTAATGTGAAGAATACCACTTTGAAAACTATTAGAACATTTTTTGGATATAAACAATAAGAACCAACCTACCGAGCCATTTAATAATTATTCAAGTAGTGGCACTTGTTTATTTGTGGGACATCAATTTAATAACTTAATTGGATTAGAGGAGTAGATGATAATACCTACTACTGGACATAATTTACACAACAATAATTTCTTTTGGAATTAGCACACTTTACCCGAAGAACTGGAAACTGAAGAAAAAAACACAATAGCTTGTACATGCCGTGCATTCAATAATAAAACACAAACACAGTAAAACCAGACAAGAACACGAATTGGGACATACTGCCACCATCATTCAGCTGTCTTCCATCCCTTCAAATGATCACAAAAATCGCAGTCATTAATTCATCATAAATGAAGCTGTTCTTGCTAAAGCCAAATGAACAGTGCGGCACTGGATTTTGCTGATGTGCAATGTACAATCCTGCAGCTGCTGATGCCCACGAGCTGCGCTCCAAACATCCAGCACTGCAGATGGCAATGAGGTGAACCTGACCACCTCTGTAGAGCTACACATAATAACGTTATCATCTCTGTTTAATGTCCGAACCCAGCCCATCAATATTGGCCAGCGCCTATCATCAGGTTCAAGTACAGTAGAAAACACACTAGAGAAAAAGCAGGGAATAAAAATGAACAAATCAGTTGCCCACCCTGGCAGGGGCATTTGTCTTGCTTCTGTCTTATCCAGAAACTTAACATTTAGTACCAACTAAATCCTTACCACTACACCTGGTTCAAGCTTCAGAGACTCGGCTGATTTAATTTTAATGAGAAGGCCCCTGTGTTTGCACCTGACAGTCCCAATTGTGGATCAATGTATGTAGCTGACAATGTCGCTGATGGTAGCCAGGAAAGAGACAAGAAAAAAAAAAAAACTGACTGAGAGTGACAAAGACAAATGAGAAGCCATCATCACTTTCTGTGTTGTCAGTTCAAAATGATGCAGTTCAGAGATTGGATCCATCCGATGCTATTGCCCACTCTGCGGTGGCAGATCGTGAGAGGTTAAGTTTGTAACAAAAAAAAAGAACAGCAGACATCATTATTGTTGAAGGAAATGATTTGGAAATGTTTGGAATGCAACAAATTGCAACAATAATTTGATGATAGAAACCTGATTAACGTCTTACTTTTTAATTTATGTTTCTTTTACTGTGTATTTCATCCATCCATGGATGGATGGATGGATGAAATACACAGTAAAAGAAACATAAATTAAAAAGTAAGACGTTAATCAGGTTTCTATCATCAAATTATTGTTGCAATTTGTTGCATTCCAAAAATTTCCAAATCATTTCCTGATTTTTAATTATTATCTTAAACAATACAGTACAATACAACATATTTTTTCACTGAGTTGAGGCGCAGAGCGCTGTGATGATTCTCATTTAAAATACTGTACAAGTATAGATTAAACTCATTACTAAATGCAGAACTGCTACACAATTTAATGCAGATTTGTTAAAAAGAACAAAGAACAAGGTAGAAACTGATTAAACATAATAATAATAATAATAATAATAATAATAATAATAATAATTCTTTACATTTAAATGGAAATTAACATTATCTGTCCAATAGCCAACTGGCCGTCTAATTCCTCTTGTGTCTTTTATAGTGGAGTCTGTACTGGCCGTCTAATCTGATGAGAGAATCTTTCCACTTGATGACTCAAATGCTCCTTTATGAAAGTTGACTTTCCACATGCAAGGAGAGCAACCTAGCAGTAGAACAGTGGCACCAAGTGCCACATCCAGATATCGAGAAGAGAAACAGAATAGAAGAGTGGTAGTAACAGTTTAACAATATGGTGATACTTATATTTTGGTAAAAATGCATAACAAACAGATTTGCAGTTTGCACAACTAATCAGCAGCTCTAGTCAGGGTATGCTGCAGTAAATTCATGAGTCTTCTTTAAAAGCTGAGACCAAAGGGGCATTTCTGATATTAGCAGGTAGATCATTCCATAGCTTTGGGGTCCTGCAACTAAAAGTTCGACCTCCCACTGTGATTTTATTAATCTTTGGAATCTTCTGCAGGCCAGCATCTTGAGATCTCCATGTGCACTCTGGTTTGTAAGGATAGATAGATAGATAGATAGATAGATAGATAGATAGATAGATAGATAGATAGATAGATAGATAGATAGATAGATAGATAGATAGATAGATAGATAGATAGATAGATAGATAGATAGATAGATAGATAGATAGATAGATAGATAGATCTCCTCAGTATGTCAGTGGTGCAGGATGGTGACAGCAGTCTGTCGCTGAAGCTGCTCCTCTGTAAGGAGATGATACTGTTCAGTGGATGCAGTGGATTCTCCATGATTGACAGGAGCCTGTTCAGCACCCGTTGCTCCACCACAGATGTCAAACTGTTCAGCTCCGTGCCTACAATAGAGCCTGCCTTCCTCACCAGTTTGTCCAGGCGTGAGGCGTCCTTCTTCTTTATGCTACCTCCCCAACACACCACTGCATAGAAGAGGGCACTCGCCACAACCGTCTGAGAGAACATCTGCAGCATCTTATTGCAGATGTTGAAAGACGCCAGCATTCTAAGGAAGGATAGTCGGCTCTGTCCTCTCTTGCACAGAGCATTAGTTTTGGCAGTCCAGTCCAGTTTATCATCCAGTCGCACTCCCAGGTATTTATGGGTCTGCACCCTCTGCACACGGTCACCTCTGATGATCACGGGATCCATGAGGGGCCTGGGTCTCCTAAAATCCACCACCAGTTGCTTGGTTTTGCTGGTGTTCAGGTGTAGGTGGTTTAAGTCACACCATTTAACAAAGTCCTTGATGAGGTTCCTATACTCCTCCTCCTGCCCACTCCTGATGCAGCCCACGATAGCAGTGTCGTCAGTGAACTTTTGCACGTAGCAGGACTCCGAGTTGTATTGGAAGTCCGATGTATATAGGCTGAACAGGACCGGAGAAAGTACAGTCCCCTGCGGCGCTCCTGTGTTGCTGACCACAATGTCAGACCTGCAGTTCCCAAGAGGGCCAGATTAAGGTGGGTGCTATTGATGCTGCAGCATTAGGCCCATTCCTGAAATAGGCCCAGATGAAAACGGACAAGTGAGTGTTGAATGCACATGCACCAATGATGCCGAGAAAAAAATAGGCCTTTTTTGCGCTGCAGCATAAGGCCCAATTTTGTCTTAATCCGGCCCTGGTTCCCGAGATGCACATACTGCGGTCTGTCTGTAAGACAGTCCACGATCCATGCAACTAGGTATGAATCTACTCCCATTTCTGTCAGCTTGTCCCTAAGGAGCAGAGGTTGGATTGTGTTGAAGGCGCTAGAGAAGTCCAGAAACATAATTCTTACAGCACCACTGCCTCTGTCCAAGTGGGAGAGGGATCGGTGTAGCATATAGATGATGGCATCCTCCGCTCACACCCCCTCCTGGTATGCGAACTGCAGAAGGTCGAGGGTGTGGCGGACCTGTGGCCTCAGGTGGTGAAACAGCAGCCACTCCATGGTCTTCATCACATGTGACATCAGAGCGATAGGCCTGAAGTCATTCAGCTCACTAGGACATGATACCTTTGGGACTGGGGTAATACAAGATGTTTTCCAAAGCCTCGGGACTCTCCCCTGTTCCAGGCTCAGGTTGAAGATGTGCTGTAGAGGACTCCCCAGCTCCAACGCACAGGCCTTCAGCAGTCGTGGCGATACTCCATCTGGACCCACTGCTTTGCTGGCATGAAGTCTCCTCAGCTCTCTGCTCACCTGCGCTGCTGTAATTATGGGTGGTGGGAAACTCTCTCCTATGCTGGTATCAGCAGAAGGATGGGTGGAGGGTGATAAACTCACATACAGTAAGTAATCAAGGCCTTGGCTATTTAAAACTTTATAAGTTAAAAGGAGGACCTATAATAATGTAGTACAACGTATTAACAATGTAATATTAAACAATTTAATATAATTGCAAATGCATAATACTAAATTTATATAAGGTATATTTTTAAACAAAGGAATTTTGTCCTATCAGTTTTATTAAATGTAATTTTTCTTACTCATGGTATGATATTTTAAATTCAAAGAAACAAAATTGAAAAATCATAACA
Source organism: Erpetoichthys calabaricus (assembly GCF_900747795.2). Taxonomy (NCBI): domain Eukaryota; kingdom Metazoa; phylum Chordata; class Cladistia; order Polypteriformes; family Polypteridae; genus Erpetoichthys; species Erpetoichthys calabaricus. Next base: position 64,715,102 of record NC_041411.2, on the reverse strand, counting down.
TAAAAACTATGTATGCTCAATATTGGAAGAACATCATTATCATTTATTTACTGAGTTTAGATAGATAGATAGATAGATAGATAGATAGATAGATATTTTATTGATCTCTGAGGGAATACATATTGTTAAATTGAATGTATACAGTATATAAACAGAAAAAAAGTTTCTATGGTGATAGTGGGAGTGCAAAATAATTTTGTCTAGTGGGCACATTTGTTGCCAGTTCACTAATGTTTTTAAAGTATTTCGAGACACCAATTAACCTAACATTATCATCTTTGGGATGGTCTCTAACTCTACTTCTAGAGTGACACTCTGGCTGCCGGTTTTCATTCTAATCTTTATCTTAATTAATGGCCAGTTTTTGGTGTTAATTAACTGTTGATGCCTTCATTGTATTTGGCTTGCTATTTAAGATTCAGACCCCTTCATTCTTTCTTTTTTTTTCTTAATTAGCAGCCAAACAGTGAGATGCAAAACAAGCCAACAAATGAGCAGCCAACCAAATGTCCGTCATGTAAAATCTGAAAATAAAGAAAGCTAAAGGTCACGGTAATGTTGATCTGCTCGGGTCCGCAAAACTTTTTGAAATTAAATAACAGGTTTAATTAACAAGAATCAGCTTCTAATTGAGAAACTGGTAGGACTGAAATTGGTTGGATTCTCATTGGTTGGAGTTTAAAGCTCTGACTTGGCTGATCATCTCTTGGCTAAGTTCACATCTTATTGCTCTTTGGGTGCTGTTTAAGAAAAAAATGCAAAAAAAAAAGCAATTCAGAGGACTGAGTTGAGTCTTTAAAAATAAGTTTATTACAATGAAGGAAAAAGAAGGTAATTAGCAACATATACTGGTCAGTGAGGTTGAAAACTAACCCTAAGCCTAACTCTAACTCTAAACCTACAGCCACAGTAATGCTCCAGGACCTGAGTTGGACGCCCCTGATCTAGAGAAAGACAGTTTGGTAATGGGGGCAACACACAAGCTCCTCAAAGGCAGTGGCCTGGACTGTTATTTACTCACAAACTGTTATTTATTTATCTTATTCTAAATGAAGGCAGTTATCTTTAATTGCTATCATCTTATAGACTAGCACTGAACAACCAGAACAAAATAGTGGATATGACAATGGATGGATGGATGGAGCGATGGATGTTTTGGGAACTAATTATCACAAAACAGCTTTTTAAATTAAAAATATTTTATGACAAATAATACATAAAGTATGCAATGACTTTAAACAGTATTTACCCCTTGGTCATTTTCACATTTTATTATTACACAGCACTGAATCACAGTGGATTCAATATCAATAAACAAAAAAATGTGAAAATGTCCAAGGGGGTGAATACCTTTGCTAGGCCCTGTACATTGAAAATCTCACTTCAATAATTCATTCACTCTGTCCATTTTAGCATCAGCCATAAGGCCCCTGGATGGGAGTCTAGCACCACACAGGACATCTTCCTGCTCGCACATACAGTTAGGTCCATAAATATTTGGACAGAGACAACTTTTTTCTAATTTTGGTTCTGTTCATTACCACAATGAATTTTAAATGAAACAACTCAGATGCAGTTGAAGTGCAGACTTTCAGCTTTAATTCAGTGGGATGAACAAAATGATTGCATAAAAATGTGAGGCAACTAAAGCATTTTTTTTAACTTTAGTTGTAATAGGCCACTTTAGAAGTGCCAGGTAACTTAATCTGCACTTCTTAAGGATGTTGGAAGAAACCAGAAAAGCTGGAAGGAAGAACCCATAGAGATAGGGAATGGTCCAAAATGCACACATTCCGAACAGATTGTGAGCCCAAGTCCCTGACTCTGTTACACAGCAGTTTTAATGGCATCACCCTTTTGGTTCAGTGAGGCCTGTAAAAAAACTGAATGGAACCAAAAAAAAAATAATTCAGAACATTGTTCATTTTAATAGAAGTTCCCTTTTATTAACCATGCAGCAAAAGAATCAATAAATTCAGTTAAGACCACTTATGATGACACGAGGGTCCCAAAAGGGATGTAATTTTCTAAGCAGGTTAGAGACAGAGCGTGCGTATCTTTTTCAACTGCCATGTCCTTCACTCCCACCTCTGCCCCCGTTTCACTCTGCTCTGCTTCCAGATTTATTGATCTTTTTCTTAATATAACTTCCAGTAGACTAATGGAGTGCATCTAATTTTTACACAGATGATTTTAATGTGGCCACTTCTGCACTGTCTTTAGGAGATCTGTTTCTTGATCTCAAGGAATCCCAGTGATAATGGCTGCTGTGTTGCTACTTTCTAATGTGCTAGCAGAGCAGGCCATGTGGCTTCTATCCAGCAGTGGCAGAACAGTTGGCCTCGCCATGCCGAGTTGGCCACAGCAGTACAATTAGTGCTAAAGTTGTTTTTGAAACAGACAGATGATTTCTGATCTGATCAGCTTTGCAGTCAACATGGGTGTAGATTGCTTGGCCAGATGTGGAGAGCAAACCAGATGGCTGAAATAATATTAGTGCAAGGACTGGCACAGAACACAGAAGCTACAACTTTATGGCAGCGTACGTTTGACCAGCTGCAGAGCGCCGGGACAGGTAAACGTAGCAACTCAAGAATGGCACCGACTCTAAGAGCATCAAGACCGCCTGACCCTGAACACCTTTTCTATTCTAAAGCCCTGCCATGCAGCTTTATAGCTTCTACTCTATCATCCCATCTCCATTGGTCTGCCTGCGAGGCTCACAAATCCATTTATCCATCCAGCCTCAAACTTTCTCAGTCCAATTCATGGTCAAGAGAAACAAAAGTCTGTCGTGACAGCATTGGGTGGAAGGCAGGCACCAGTTTCACACAGATCACCAGTCCACTGCAGGGCACGTTCAAAGCGTCCATCTTTGATTACACTGGTCAACAAGTATTTTGCTACTGGGATTCTTTCACCTGTACTTTAACAAATTTCACTTGCTGACTCCAAATCTGAAAAACGTTTTCGTCTAGCACATCCCATTTTTTAGTTATGATGTTCCAGGTCTTGGACAACTAAGGGTGACTGGACAGTAAAGGCGATGCATTTCAGCTTTTAAGAAATAAGTTTGGTCTTGAGAAAAGTGAAGCCAAAATTAAGGAAGGTGTTTATGTTGGCCCTGAAATATGTGAACCAATGCTGGACGATGAGTTCAAAATGAAACTGAAGCCAAATGAATCAGCACCTTCATTCGTGCGGGTTGTGCAGAATTTTCTTCAAAGTCACAGAACAGAGAATTCTGCTGAGCTTGTGGAGAATATGCTGAAAGTATATTAGCTTATAGGAGCCACAATGTCACTGAAAATGCATTTTTGACATTCTCATCTCGACTTTTTTCCACCAAATCTAAGCGATGTCAGAGATGTCAGGGGAAAGATTTCATCAAGATATAAAGGTGATGGAAAACTGATATCGGGAAAAATTCACTCCGTACATGATGGGTGACTACTGTTGGTTCTTGCAAAGAGAGACGGATGTGCAGTACAAGCACAAAAGCGAGTGCCTCCAACATTTTTGGGTACGCTGACCTCACTTTTATATTGAGGTAAATTGATATAAATATGATTTAACGTGTGTCTGGTATCATCTTCTGGTTTGTTTTCAGAACAAACGCATCAAAACAAGTTTGGTGGGACAGAATCCAAACTCCAGATATCGTGTTGATATATTATATTGATATTCAAAAGTGTCAAAACGTCACTGATGTGTATTTCGAAAAACTGACGTGCTAGCTTAATTCCGATTTCGTATATGAAATCAGTGTAAGCACCTTAATAAGGAGCTGCTCTGAAGTTTCCAGAAGCAAACAAAAAATATTTTTGTGTAGACCAGTGATCCACATCTAGATTCAATGGGTGTGAATGTGGAAAGTGAGACCAGAGAAAACAGCTTTTATAATAAACTAGCTACACTTATAAATTTTAAAATATGTGATATGTTATGATTGATACACAGTATGTACATTTTATTATGTCATTAAATTAATAATTATAATTGTTGCTGTAAATATAATTTTAATTAACATAGATATTGGGTAAAATTTAATCCAGTTAATAAAGTTTTAAAAAGAGTTTGATTTAAATAATAAAAAAAATAAATACTGTTTTTATTTTTTTTCTTTATCAAACAGTGTTATTAAATACACTATGCATGACCACTTCTATATTAGATTAAGCATCATATAAATATAGCATAAATGACATTGAAATCTGCTGCTACCATAACCCCTAACCTGTTCACACTCCCCTTCTTCTACTTCTACTCTATAGAACCTCTCTATAAATAATGTTTCTTACAACACTATTACTTTGCTCACCAGCTGTCATTACCTTCACTTCTTTTCTTCTTATGACTCTTGAAAGTGTCACAAATATCCAAACATTGGCTGAGGGAGATACAGTATATGCCAACCTGTTCTAGCGTCTGTCCCTGAGCCTTGACTCGGTATCTTTGTGTGCCTCAACCTCTCTTTCCCTAAATGTATCTGCAGAGTTCCTCCCACACCTTTCCTCTGTGTCTTAACGTGCATCAGCCTGTCATGTCCTACGTGTAATGTCAGTATTCCTCCTTCAACTTTCCTCTGTATCATCAAGTGTCTCAACCTCTCTTACTCCTCTTCTCTGCATCCTTATGTATTTCAACGTCTCTTGCCCTACATGTATCTGCAGAGTTCTTCCTGCACCTCTTCTCACTATCCTTGTCTGTTTCATCCTCTCTTGTCCTACATGTAATGTCAGTATTCCTCCTTCACCTTTCCTCTGTATCCTCATGTGTCTCATCCTCTCTTACTCCTCTTCTCTGTATCCTTATGTATTTCAACGTCTCTTGCCCTACATGTATCTGCAGAGTTCTTCCTGCACCTCTTCTCACTATCCTTATCTGTCTCATCCTCTCTTGTCCTACATGTAATGTCAGTATTCCTCCTTCACCTTTCCTCTGTATCCTCATGTGTCTCATCCTCTCTTACTCCTCTTCTCTGTATCCTTATGTATTTCAACGTCTCTTGCCCTACATGTATCTGCAGAGTTCTTCCTGCACCTCTTCTCACTATCCTTATCTGTCTCATCCTCTCTTGTCCTACATGTAATGTCAGTATTCCTCCTTCACCTTTCCTCTGTATCCTCATGTGTCTCATCCTCTCTTGCTCTACATTTATCTGTAGAGTTCCTCCTATGCTTCTCCTCTGTGTCTTCACATGCCTCTACCTCTCTTTCACTGCTTGTGCCCTCAGCGTTCCTCCTACACCTCTCCTTGGTATCTTCATGTGTCTCAACCTCTCTTGCCTGGTGCTTCACCTCTCGATCAGGTTTCTGCCCTGCTTCTCAGTCTCTGTCATTTTGTAGGTACCTTGCTCATCTTCTATCCACTTTTTGACTGCCACCAATGGTAAGCAAGGCTCCGTTCCCAAATGTGAAAGCACCATTCAAGAAGAAACTTGCAAATACTTCCTATCATTGAAGATGACTTAGGTCTAGTATTTAGACACCTAATGTCACTTGATAAATTTATTGTCATTGGAATGCTCCATTTTAACTCCTTTCTTGTAAAAATTATAAAATTGTCACAATCAGGAATTGAACTTCACACCCCTACAGTATCATTTCATTATCTCTATGCGTTCCCTTCAATTATCATGTGTGACAGTAGGGAGCGCTGTCGACCCATTGAACCCTCAGACAATACGCCAAAACAACAGGTAAAAGTCCAGTAATTAAATTTATTATTACAAAAGTATGCACCAAGCACCTCCACCTCCACTATACTAAAATAAATCAATAATAAACAGTAATCTTCAATAATCAATAACCAAATCCTCCACTCCACCCAGCAGCTCTGTCGCACTCCCTCCCAACTCTGGCTCAGTCTGCTGGTTTTGCCGCAGTCCTTTTTATAGTCCTTGACCTGGAAGTTCTTCTGTCCTTCACTTCCGGGTCAGATGAACTCTTCTTTTCCTTCAGCCCGAACGTACTTAGTCCTCACAGGTGGCGCAGTGGTAGTGCTGCTGCTTTGCAGTAAGGAGACTGTGGAAGATTGTGGGTTCGCTTCCCGGTTCCTCCCTGTGTGGATAGCGCTTTGAGTACTGAGAAAAGCGCTATATAAATGTAATGAATTATTATTACTTCACTTCTTACGTCCCCGTGACGAGGTAATACTTCCGACCTATAACAAACACAGTTGTGCCTCCCTGCAGCATCCCCTGGCGGCCCCCATGGCATCCAGCAGGGCTATGCAGCCGAACTCCATTGTCCATAAAGCCCTGCGGGAATGCTGAAAGGGAGGACTCCCTCTAGTGGCCTGGGGGTGTTGGCCGGGATAAACTGCCGGCCATCCCTCACACATGTTATCATCCCTACCACTGAGCCACTAAAACCAAACTGACCAATCAGATTGTTTGGAGGGACTGGACACATGAACACACACATACTCACACACACACATAGTAGTGTTTTATTATAGCAGATAAAAACAGGATGCTGGTCATTTTTTTCAATTTAAGGTGTAAGACGCTAGAGGTCGCTGTTGCCTCTTTCAGCCCAACAGAAAGACACACTGAACACAGGGTAAAATCACCAAGAAGTTGTTTAATAGTTTTTCTTCTTGTAATAGTGCCCTGAAGCACCTCCGCCACCATAAACAGGCAACACAATAATAATAATAATACACACAAATCTCTTCTCCACAACTCCCAGTAAGCTCTGTCCACTATCTCCCATCTTCAGCTCGCTTGCTGGGTCTTCAGTAGTCCTTTATATAATTCTTGACCCGGAAGTGCTTCTGTCCTTCTGTCCCCGTGACTATCCAGCAATTAGGGGTCAAATGGAGGACATGAGGTATTCTTCAGCCCGGAAGTACTTTGGGCCTTCTGACCCTGTGACTTGGGAGTACTTCCGGGCTATATGGGAAATACAAATACCCAGATCTTCCTGCAGCTTCTCCTGGCGGCACCCACGGTACCCAGCAGGGCTGTGATGCCGAACTACAGATTCCATGATGCCCTGTGGGAATCCGGGGCACCACTATGCTGCAGGGAACTCGCCTTCTGACGTCTTGGGGGAGGCAGTGTCGCATATCTGCCATCCCCCATCCTTCTCTTCTTTGGGTGTCCCGGCCAGTTGAGCAGCCGGCCAGCCGCCACAAAGGATTGTAGAGATTTGAGCACAAAACGCTAAAATTGAATCAGTGGGAAAGGCAAGAGTTGATCAATCAAAGCAAAAATCAATCTCAAAGAAGCACATACTTATTATGGAATGCCTAACCAAATGAATTGTAACACTTGTTGATTTTGAGTCTTTAATCTTCTATTTAAAGTATCAGCGAGAGTTGACCACAGCCCCCGCTGTTATGCCTAGCACCAGGAAAAGCAAACAGAATGAGTGTAAGTGACTGGGACGGAAAATGTTAAACAAGCCAGAAAGTCATAACCAAGAACTAGGCCTATCTTCCATCTAATTAAAAGTTGTAATCCAAGAATAGTAATAAGATGTAGACGTTAGAAGTCAGGAGCTGGGAAATCTAAATAACACTACTATACACATGCACAAAGGTTTTTTGTTAACAATATCCGCAATATCGGATGTTGATACAAAGTCAAGGAAGCATATTCTGTATTTATTCCAGAAGATCTAACCAAATGATTTGTTTTAACACTTTTTGATTTTGAGTCTGTAATTTTCTGTTTAAAGTGATCCCAGTCTCTTGCTGTTATACCAGGAAAAGCAAACAGCATGAATATAAATTACTAGGAGAGGAAATGGTAAGCCAGCCAAAAAGTTTCGACCATAAATCCATCCTATCGTTCATCTAATCAAAACTCATAATAAGAAGCCAAAGTCAAAAGTAAGGAACTTGGAAATTTAAATAGCATTACTACTCTCACTCAAAGACTTTTTGCTAGGAATATCTGCAAACTCGAATGCTGACTCATTTTAGCATAATCATTTTTATAGTGCTGATCCGATAACCGATCAGTTGCGTAATTGTCGTAAAAAATGGTGATCTCCAGGGAGAAGCAAAATGGCGTCAAAAATGAAACGTAATAATTTTTAATCATTGAACATGAATCCAGATTATAAATTAATGCCAGAATATGAATCTGTTTAACAAAGAAACAAAATAGGAATTTAAAATTAAGAAGGGAACTATAGGCAAACGTCAAAAAAATTCAATCACACAGAGTCATGACGCTTGTTGTTTAAACAAGACAACCAGTCAACTAGTCACTAACTGACTTACATAGAAAGCAGCCATAGATGAAAAGCGAGACTTACACAGTTAAATCGACATGAAAAAACGTAAATAATAAATACAAATTACAAAATGTCTAGGAAACCCAAAGATGGAAAACATTTTCATAATGAAACAATTTAAATTTAATTCACAGATGATCCTGACAGATGGATGAATGTCTAGACATTTGTGTTCTCTGCTCAGTGTCGTATTTTTAATGATTTATCATGAGCTTAAATTAAATTGAGTGTTTACTGTATTTACTGCCAATTGTGTTTTTGCACAATCCTTATGATGATGCATTTTATGTAAATATTGATTGATGAAACAATTGATGGGTTGATTTGTTGAATAGTAGATACTGTCAGTCAAATCATTTTAGACTTGAAAATACTTCAGGTAAACGTATTGAAGAATCAGAAAACAAAGTCTGTACTGGTGAGCTAATAATTTCCCTGTTAGTCTTTGATGAAACGGTTCAAAGCAGATGAGACATTCCTCCCTCCCTCCATATCACAGATGTGTGTGTCCAAGAGCGAGCGTGTCTCCTGTCAAACTGTTAAGACACCTGTCTCCCCTTCCCATTTTCTTAAATGACTATCACATTGTATTGGCTGAAAGGGCTGGATAAGCATGGTTTCTTTTTCATATTTGTTTCTGTTCATCATCACAAATATAAATGAAATTAGACCCTCACTTCTACTGAAGAGCCCATGTTAAACTTTGTCTCGGTCCCATTTGGCTAACTCGAAGCAATTCCCTTTCTGGAAGAATCAGCCCATGTGATGCCCTTTTTAATTTAAAATTTAGCAATGCAAAAATAAATAAATAAATAAAAATCAGCAAGTCATCATTATTTCAACACACCGGGCAAAAAATAGCATTTTATCACCCATGCCCCTGTGTGACGCAGAAGGGAGGCATTAAAAATAGACAGAGCAGGAAACAAAGTGTGAAAATACTGCCGACTATTTTTGTGCCGTGCCAAGTGAACAGATGAGGCAGCTGAGTTGTAACAGGAGACATCAGACTGGACATTATGGTGCCGCACTGCTGGTTTCTTCGTAAGTCTGTATTTAACGTGGAAAGGTGCTATATGAGCAAGTTATTGATCATTTATTTTTATCCTAATAAGAAGTTGAACTTAATGAAACATTCGTTTGACAGTGCAAATCAATCTGGCCAACCCTGATTTCATTTCTTGAGCTGTCAGTTGTGGTTGGACTGTGTAATGAAACTTAATTTCCTTAATTTATCATCTTCCAAATGAGAATTTATCAATATCCCTAATTCTGAATTTTAAAATGTATATATATATACAGTATATATATATATATATATATATATATATATATATATATATATAATAATAATAATAAATTTTATTTATATTGCACTTTATATTTTAGCAATCCCAAAGTGCTACAGAGTAAAAAAATAGAATAATAAAATAAAAAAAAAACAGAAGAGTCTATAAAATACTTTAACAAAATGACTTTCTAAAAAGATGAGTTTTTAGGTTTCGCTTAAAGGCCTCAGTCGACTGTGGGGCTCTCAGGTAATCAGGGAGGGCATTCCACAGCCTCGGCACCACCGATGAAAACGCCCTGTCACCCATGCTGCTGAGCTTAGTTCTGGAGACTTGAAGAGTGTTAGTGTGTACAGAGCGGAGGGAACGTAAGGAGGTATGGAGGGTAAGGAGTTCCTGTAGATAAAGAGGGGCATGTCCATAAATGCACTGATGGGTAAGAAGGGAGACCTTGTACTCTATTCTGAATGAAACAGGGAGCCAGTGAAGGGTTTTCAGGATTGGGGTGATGTGATCATACTGTACTTTCGCACCCTCATCAGGATCCTGGCAGCAAATATATATATTCACGGCATTCGTAGTCTGAATCACAATCTGATTGTATGGGTGGTTACCTACCAGGTAACGATTGTGGTTGGTCAGCAAGTCAGCTAACATCCGCCACGGTGCCCTCAGTTGTGAGAAGCAGATCATAGAATGGTTGAAATAGTTTACTCTACTGCACTCTTTCTCGGGAATCGAACCAAATAATGCAAAGAGTACGCGACACGTGTTTCACCCTCATTCTGGGCTCATCAGGCGTAGTTTACTCTACTGCACTCCCTCTCGGGAATCGAACCTCGGCGCTAGAGGCGAAGCCCCTAACGTTGCGCCACGGTGTGTGGTTCGTTTATTTGACAGCATATATATATATATTCATGGCATTCGTAGTCTGTTTCACAATCTGATTGTATGGGTGGTTACCTACCAGGTAATGCTTGTGGTTGGCCAGCAATCTGCTAACATCCGCCACGGTGCCCTCAGTTTGTGAGGAGCAGATCATAGAATGGTTGAAATAGTTTACTGTCAAATAAATGCAAAGAGTACACGACACGTGTTTCGCCCTCATTCTGGGCTCATCAGGTGTACACACTCTACTGCACTCCCTCTCGGGAATCGAACCTCGGATGTCAGCGGCGATGCCCCTAATGTTGCGCCACGGTGTGTGGTTCGTTTATTTGACAGCATGTAGATCGGGGTAATTACATTCACGGCATTCGTAGTCTGTGTCACAATCTGATTGTATGGGTGGTTACCTACCAGGTAACGCTTGTGGTTGGCCAGCAATCTGCTAACATCCGCCATGGTGCCCTCAGTTTGTGAGGAGCATATATATATATAAATACAGTGCATCCGGAAAGTATTCACAGCGCATCACTTTTTCCACATTTTGTTATGTTACAGCCTTATTCCAAAATGGATTAAATTCATTTTTTTCCTCAGAATTCTACACACAACACCCCATAATGACAACGTGAAAAAAGTTTAATTGAGATTTTTGCAAATTTATTAAAAATAAAAAAATTGAGAAAGCACATGTACATAAGTATTCACAGCCTTTGCCATGAAGCTCGAAATTGAGCTCAGGTGCATCCTGTTTCCCCTGATCATCCTTGAGATGTTTCTGCAGCTTCATTGGAGTCCACCTGTGGTAAATTCACTTGACTGGACATGATTTGGAAAGGCACACACCTGTCTATATAAGGTCCTACAGTTGACAGTTCTTGTCATAGTACAAACCAAAAATGAAGTCAAAGGAATTGTCTGTAGACCTCCGAGACAGGATTGTCTCGAGGCACAAATCTGGGGAAGGTTACAGAAAACTTTCTGCTGCTTTGAAGATCCCAATGAGCACAGTGGCCTCCATCATCCGTAAGAGGAAGAAGTTCAAAACCACCAGGACTCTTCCTAGAGCTGGCCGGCCATCTAAACTGAGCGATCGGGGGAGAAGGGCCTTAGTCAGGGAGGTGACCAAGAACCCGATGGTCACTCTGTCAGAGCTCCAGAGGTCCTCTGTGGAGAGAGGAGAACCTTCCAGAAGGACAACCATTTCTGCAGTAATCCACCAATCAGGCCTGTATGGTAGAGTGGCCAGATGGAAGCCACTCCTTAGTAAAAGGCACATGGCAGCCCGCCTGGAGTTTGCCAAAAGGCACCTGAAGGACTCTCAGACCATGAGAAAGAAAATTCTCTGGTCTGATGAGACAAAGATTGAACTCTTTGGTGTGAATGCCAGGCGTCATGTTTGGAGGAAACCCGGCACCATCCCTACAGTGAAGCATGGTGGTGGCAGCATCATGCTGTGGGGATGTTTTTCAGCGGCAGGAACTGGCAGACTAGTCAGGATAAAGGGAAAGATGACTGCAGCAATGTACAGAGACATCCTGGATGAAAACCTGCTCCAGAGCACTCTTGACCTCAGACTGGGGTGACGGTTCATCTTTCAGCAGGACAACTACCCTAAGCACACAGCCAAGATATCAAAGGAGTGGCTTCAGGACAACTCTGTGAATGTCCTTCCCATCCCCTTGATGCAATACCCTATAGCTAGAAGAGAGTCTGACTGACATAAGTCATGTAGGCATACTTCCACTCTAAGCATGGTATCAGTGTCTATGAAAGACCATATTAAATAAGGTGGAGAAGTTACTTAGCCAAAGGTCTAAGCTTGTAGCTCCATAGAGATCGAACCAGAAAATGCCCCTTCAATATAATCCATAGATGATTTCATTAAACCCTGAACCTAGGATGATGTATTATGTATTTGATTTGTTCCCACCCTGAACCAGCATGATTATACTGAAAGCTATTGATCCTCAGAATAGCAGCAGAAAAGGAAAAAAATAAATGATCCGGAAATGTGCGTGACCAACACTACTCTCCTACTAGCCAGCGAAAAATACAGAAAATATTAAATGAAAGAATGTAACTGAAATTACTTTTGTAAATTTCAAAAACACAAACCCATAATATTTCAGCTCTACAAAAAATCCACCACATGAATCACGATACAAGACATTTTATAATAAGCCACTAATACACTAGCAGTAATTGTACAGTGAGTTCACAAGCAAGGAAAAAATTAAGTCTTTCTATTTTAATGTTCCATAAATCAGAGGGATTACTGAATAAAGTACTAAAGTTCAAAAAAAAAAATCCCATACCATCTTCTTTTCAGACAAGCAAGACCCTTGTCCACATGTTCCACAAAGAATCTGCCATCTCCTCAGGGTCCTTTTATTTGCCTTTTATCTGTAACAAACCCGGGGTCCCCTGTTGGAGTTGTTCAGGTGGGGTAGTGTCTCCAGGTCCACGGGTGGCCTCATTTGATTTTTTCTCTGGTGCTGTTCACCTTCCTCATTTCTTAGGCAGGCAGTATGGTGTTGTGGTTAAGGCTTTGGACTTCAAATCCTGCTAATGATACTGTGTGATCCTGAGCAAGTCACATGACCTGCCTGTGCTCCAACTGGAAAACCGGCAGAAATGGAACCAACTGTATCACAAAAGTTGTAAGCCGCCTTAGATAAAGGTGTCAGCCACATAAGTAAATGTTCTTACTTGCCCCCTTTTTTAACCTTTTCCTTCTTGTGTGGTCCTTCTAGCTTTTATTTCTCATTGACCTCCTGAAACATAGGCTCCCATCAGTGCCATCCAAAGGTGTCCCTGGCCCAGACAGATTCTCTTCATCATTTAACAAAACCGTTGGAAGGCACCAATAGACAACAACCAAGAATTATGCATGACTACTGTTACAAATGTACTGTACTTAGTCATCCACCATCAGAGTGACTCAGGTGCACACCCAGGGGTCCTGCTCACTTTAGCATATGCAAAAAAAAAAATCAGACGTGAGCCTCAGTAGGCTTTCTGCACTAGGAACCAAGTTACCTGAACGATTCTGTAGCATTTCTATAATTATATTTACCGCTCTGATGCTGATCTTTCTGATCATGAAATAGGTCATTACAAGAGCAACTGATGAGAAGAATTCATAATTAATTGCAGAATTGGAGTATTTGAGGGTTCCTCTAGAGTGCTGCCTCTTTCTCTTGCACGATTTGGCTCAAAAACTAATCAACACATCGTCATCTCATAACAGGCTTAAGTTTCGAGTTTTCTATTTTTCCGTCCAGCTCTTTTAGCTCTACACCATCATCAAGAAACTGTGACACACAGATAGCTCGATGATGGGTGTGTGTCTATTGATGTTTTCAGTATATGGGTCCCTAAAACATCGAGGCCCGGAGATTGAAATTTTTGACAAATCTAAAGCTTTCACTCCTCCCCCATAGATGACAGGTTGTGGTGACAGAGGGCGCAAAGCATGAATGCCAAATAACAGGACAAATCCAGGTTTTCACCACCAAGAAATTTACACCAAGGTGCTGTTCAGCACCCATCTCTTCACCAATTCAATCCTCACAATAAACCTGTCCAACTAAACCTAAAGAAAAAGTTTTTAATAGAAATGCATGAGTGGGTAGGGCACAGATGAACTGTAGGGCAGATAGGGCAGTATAGGCTCTTCTTTCTTAGGAGACTGTATGTCTTTAATGTGAGAAGTGACATCCTTCACATCTTCAACACCTCTGTGATGGCCAGTGTGATCTTCTATGTTATGGTGTGCTGGACTGGTGAATGAGGCCCACTGAATCAACAAGCTAATTAAAAGGACAAGCTCAGTAATGGGACACACTCTGGACCCCCGGGAAGTCATAGCAAGGGAGAGAGAGAAAACAAAATTGAGTGCCATTATGAACAAAGTTGCACAACCTCTATATGTGACGCACTAACACTGAGGACTTTCAGCCAACAAATCGTTCAGCAGAAGTGTGTCAAGAAAAGTCATACCAGCAGTATTACACCTGCATAATGCTTCACTGGCCTGGGGCTGCCAAATCAGAAAGGCACTACACAGATAAAATGTATTATTATTATTACACTTGTGGAACATGGCCCGGACACAGACAGGCGAACATCGTAGGCACAAAACTCAACTCATGTTTATTCGTATTTAACTATTACTTACAGTGCACGCAACCCCAAAGCTCTCCCAAAGTCCTGGCCTCTCACAATGCCTGTACTATTCTTCTGACCGCCTCCACTCCTCTCCTCCGAGCTCCGTCCACTTCCGCCCGACTCCAGCCATCGAATGGAGGGAGGCGGCCCCTTTTATACACACACGGACGTGCTCCAGGTGCCTCCTGATGAGCTTCCGCTGGCCCTCCCAAGTGTGACGGAAGTACCGGCTGCGCACCCGGAAGCACTCCGGGTGTCCCTTGTCTTCTTCCCCCCAGCACTTACGGGTGTGGTGGAAGTGCTGAAGGCCAGGGCTCCTCAGGCATTGGGGCGCCCCCTGGCGGTGACCACGGGCCCCTATAGGGTTGAGCTTCTATGGTCCCCAAAAGCCACCAGGGCGGTCTCCCCCTCGTGGTCTGGAGGCAGCGTAAACCCTCCTCTTCTGGGCATCCTGGTTGGGTGCCACTCCCAGCTGCTTGCCACACACTCTTATTTTCTTGCTTTTTAGTCATTCTGGTGTATTTTCACACCATAGTGTGTGTGTTTATTTAATTATTTATTTATTTGTGTACCTATTTATGTATGTATGTATTTATTTATTTAAAGAACTTCTGTAAAAAGCCAAATTTCCCACTAGGGGCAAATAAAGTTCTATCTCTCTATCTGTGATAAGAGCAGGTGTCTCATAGGTCACTTTTATGCAATCGTACATTGGATGTATTAACGTACCACAAAAGAGAAAAACACAAAATGGATGGTCATTCAAAGAGAGAGCTCAGTGGTGTAGTGAACAATTACCAGGATTTGTGACCACTTTGCACTGCCCGGATCCCCCCCCGCCCCCTATTCTAATTTCCTGATGAGGAGATTTCTGTGGACTGGTCCAAGGGAAATGTGTATACAGAAAGCAACTGACTTTTGAATCGGGTAGTTAATGGCTGAGGCACTGGCCCCTAAAGCATTAGGGTGCTGGTTCCATTTCTTCCTCGGCTTCACTATGTGACCCTAAGCAAATCGTTTAACCTGCCTTTGTGCCGACTGTTAAAAAATCTGTAAACAGCTGTAGCATTACATGATTTTGTAAGTCGCATTGAATTAAGGAACGAGCCAAATCTATATATATAATTCACTAAGCCGCCAGCAAGCAAGACACCCATGGAGCACGCAAGACAGAGCCCCACCAACCAACTCTAAGACCAATAGTCGGATGCTAGCCCCGCCCACCAACTCTAAGACCATGGGATACGACGGCAACTCACAGAGCCACGCCCACCAACTCGGACGCAACAACTCACAAAACACGACGTCATTCGCGTTCATCTCTGCTACAGTCCACATGCACCTCTGAGCCACATTGACTTTTCATTATTCCTTTCGGTTACAACGCACGACCGCATCCACCATCGCAAACTGTTTTATACTCTACATACAGTGATTCGCATCCGTGACAAACATGCTTCTTCTTAGATGGTCCTGCAGGAACACGGAAAACGTTTGTCTACACAATTTCATACCATACTCCTTATTCCACCCTCGCTCTACAGGCATTCACACTGCCTGCTCATGTGCCCGGACGCAACAACTCACCAAAACACCGCGTAAGTCGATTTCGTCTGTGCTACAGTCCACATGCACCTCTGAGCCACGTTGACTTTTCATTATTCTTTTCGGTTACGACACACGACCACGTCCACCATCGTAAACCATGGGAAACGAACGATGGAGCCCCGCCCACCAACTCTAACCCTCTTCCCACATGATAGGGAATGCACCTCGGAGCCCCGCCGGTCCTCCCACGTCCACCCTCGCTCTCGAGGCACGGCTTTCTCATGTGCCTGCCCCCAACAGCTCACCAAACACATACTCACTCGATTTGGTCTAAGAAGAAGCATGTTTGTCGCAGATGTGAATTGCTGTATGCAGCGTGTAAAACTGTTTGTTTGACACGGATGTGAATCGCTGTATGCAGCGTGTAAAACAGGTTGCGAGAGGTAACCCATGGTCTTAAAGTTGGCGGGTGGGTCTCTGTGAGTTGCTCTTGCGAGCGGGCACATGACCAGGCAGTGTGTATGCTTCGAGGTGCGACAGCGGTCCTCCAATTTTCAGTCACGGACAATTGTGTGTTGCCCTCCCCAGAGTTCCATCTTTTCATTCACCTACAGTCGTATCCTCAAACCCACCCCATTTGGACAACTGTGTCTTTCAGGAAGTGTTCACCCATCAATATATAATTATGCGGCGTATGCTACACCGTGGGTTGGCTAGTATAAAATAATAATTTTACATAGTTACCTTCCCATCATTATATGGCTCATTAAAGAGACGTTTTCTTTAAATCAGTGTTAGCCTAAATTTAATCCACTGTGATTCATTGTTGTATAATAGTCAAATATAAAAACTTCCAAGGAGGTGAATACTTTTTATAGGCACTATAGTTGCCATTGTTCACCTGGCCTGTTATGACTGAACGTGGATGTGTGGCTGGGTATGCCCTGGGACAGAATGAAGGGTATCCCATCCTAGGCTGGTTCCTGCCTTACACCCCATGTTTCCAGATAGGCTTTGAATCTGAGGCATTTCTATTGATTTGATACTATTTAGGTATGCTCAAATAAGTACCTAAAAACTGCAAAAGAGAACCCAAACAAAGTTAAAGAGTTAGAGCACCATCTTGTCAAGCATGTATAATTAGGTAAAAAATAAATAAGGAAAACACGCAATAAATGCGGAGTAGTCTTTTCAGACTGGAGTTCTCAGTAAAACTGAAAGAAGTTGGCCGACTTCCGAGTTATGAGTTCACAAGGCAGGAAAGGGAGGGTCCAGGCAAACAGTCTGAGAAGTGACATCAGAGATGGAGTGACTGCCAGTCTTCTGTTACGCACAAAGGAGGAGAAGAGAAGGCATTAGTATACGATGTCAGCCCCTGGTCTGGCAGTAAGTACCATCACCAAAGCCCTTAAGCTGTCTTCCATGTCCACACATGTGACAGATCATAATGGGTGGGGGAGTGGTGTCCTCCTTGAGGTAACAAATGTGTCAGTTTTCATATCTACCTTCAAAGAGCAGGGGTGTAGGGCCATCAAGGTGCATAGAGTGGATTGCCATACGTATATCCAATTGACTTTGTTAGATAAATAAATAAAACTAAACAAAAAACAGACAAAAAGATCAGGGGCTAGGCACATACCACTGTTTTGAATACCTGTGACTCTGAGTATTCCCTCAAAATACTAACCACATATTTCAACATATATAAAATCCAACATCTGTCTGCCTGTCCGCTACTTAACGGATTTAGATCGGGTTTTTTTTCTATAATTTGCTTGAACATTCCGGTTGATGTTGTGACATTTCTCATTGCGCTAAGTATCATAGTTCGCTTACGTTATCAATTTGTTTGTGCGAATCCAAGACGCACCGGGCCAAGTGGATGGGGCTGCCCTACTCACTCATGCGCCAGCGTATCTTACATCTGCTTAGCTAGCAAACGAGAGAACTAGTAACAGATTTAGATCGAGCTTTTTATAATTTGTATGAACATTCCGGTTGATTTTGCGACTTCTCTCATCTCGCTAAGAATCATAGTTCACTTACAGGAGCGATATATTTGCACTAATCCGAGACAGAGGCTGTGGGCTGAGGACAGGGGAAGCGTGACGTCAGGAGTGGAGAGCCGGGCAGGTCCCTCCTCACTGTCCTGTCTCATTACTACACGGGTGGAGCCGTGGGGCATGGCTAGTAATATAAAATACCAGACCCCCTTCATCCAATTCAGGGTTGTTGGTTAGCCAGAGCCAATCCCAGCAGCCTTTGGTGGAAGCCAAGGAGAGGATGCCAGTCTGTCACCGGACCCCTCAACACTCACACAGTGAACAGTATGGAATTACCATTTAATTCAGCTTGTATGTCACTGGGGATGTGAGAGGAAAAAACAAAATCTTCTTAATTCAATTTAGAATTAAATAAAATAACACCATATTAAAATTATTATTCAACATATGACAGACTAGGACTTTTATCGAGCTGCAATGAGGAACCAGAGATAAAAATAAAGTGAGAGTCATGGGAATGTCTCAGTGCTTCCACAAGCGTAGGAGGGCAAAGATGAGTGTGTCTCTGTGTGTGTGTGTGTGTGTGCGCATGAGGAGATGACAAACACAAAGCCAAATAAAAAGCGTCGCCTCCTGTTGTCTCTTTATTCCACGTCACTTCAGGCGGTGCTCTGGTTTGTGCTGTGCAGTCTTAAGTGTGTCACAAGATCTGCATCTGAGCATCTTGGTTTCTCTCTGTTACTGCTAAAAGAGGTCACCATGGAATAAAAATAGACATGGCTGCTGGTAGTGAGGACAGACGGAGGGCTGACAAAAAAACAAAAAAACAACTTTGGGCCCAGAAGAGGAAGACAATCTTGTGTTCTTCTTCATGATCCATCTCTACCAGGGATTGGTGAGGCACTACATGATCAGAAGGAAACCTTATTGATTCTTTGACACATATAGCATAATATGGAGAAAATTATACATTGTTTCATAATTGACCTGATGTCTGTGAAAGTTAAGACATCAATTTCTTTCCTAACTCAAAAGTCCTGAACAGCAAAGACATTTAGAATAAATGTAAAGTATGGGGTTGTGGGTAGCGTGGTGGCATAGTGCTCAGCAGTGCTGCTTCATTGAGTTTTGGGCTCAAATTTAATGGCAAGACATTGTCTTTGTGTAGTCTGGATGTTCGTCCTTAGTTTAAATGGAATGTTCTCTGGGTACACAGGTACACCCGCAAAGATTGAAAAATTAGGTGCTAAATCAGCCCTGTCTGAGTGTGGGTTGGCATGTACTGTAAGTGATCAGGCTCTGGCTCTTCATGACCGTGTATCGGGTTAAGGAGGTTGGAGAATTTCACCTAGAGTGGTGTTAGATTTTAGGATTGGCTCCATACTGGCACAAACCATGACTAGCTACGCTTCCATGTTCATTAACATTCTATCTGTCTAACTCATCTGTCCATCCATTATCTAGCCCACTTCTCCAGAGCAGGGTCACAGGAGCTGCTGTCTATCCAGACATCACTGGTTGTAATTTGGGAATCAGCCCTGAATGTGGGGCCAGTTCATTAAGGACACACTCACGCTTGGACCTACCCTCAATCAGAGACAGTAAGTTTAGATTTCCCAGCTAATAAAACATACACATCTTGGAAACTTTTCCTTAAATTGCTTTCTTTAATGCATTTGTGCCAGTACCTGTGCATTCATTTATTGTCCTTCTGCTGAGAGCTCGGGTAATAAACAGCTGAGAAGAAAAGACCGGACAGCTCACCTTGGCAGACCAAATGCCTAATCAATTACAGGCCAGATGAGAAATTGTTACAGTATGTCACGGCCAGGGTTTGCTCCCTGACTAATGTTTAATTTCACATTTTATGTTTTTTTTTAATCATTATTTTTCATTTTATTATGTAACTTTCGTTAGAATTCTTATGTTTATTTATTTAAGATTTATGTATTGAGTATATGTGCTGAAAGGACACATTACAGTGGAACCTCAGTTTGCAAGTAACTTGGTTTACGAGTGTTTTGCAACACGAGCAAGAATTTTTAATAAATTTTGACTTGATAAACGAGCGAGGTCTTGCAGTACGAGTAGTATGTATACTCTTTGTCTGCTGAGCATCATGTGATCACAACTGAGCTGATGGTTCTTCTCTCTCTCGCTGCGGGATTGTGGGCAATCGTCTCCTATTCTCTGTCTGAGTGGCGTGCCTCACTCATAGTAAACATCCGTACGAGCGTATACTGTTTACTGCAGCATTAGCATTGTGACTGTGTGTGTGTGCGTATGTGTGTGTGTGTGCTCGCACGCGCGTGTGTGTATGTGTGTGTGTGCTCGCACGCGCGTGTGTGCTGTAATGTGCGAGTCCCCGTCTTGCACACTAAAACACAAAGCTGAGTCTCAGTACTTTAGCAACACCAGCTTTATTCAGCTTGAAACAGACACAGCAGTCAGGCAGGGCCCTGCACATTTATAATGTTCCTTGTTCCTTGTATCACCCATTGACGGCAGGCGCTTATAGCATGTCCGCGATCTTTTCGGATTCACTTTTACGGCAAACTGCTACAGCGCTGGGAGACTGCGATTGCTTTGGGACGCTCTTTCACGTGTCGTCCCGTTGGATGCAATCCCACAAGAGTTTAGAAACTCACTCACACCAGCTATGATTCTTTTCAAAGGTAAAGTGCAGGTTAATTTGTTTTATGTATTTTTATTTTATATTTTGTATTAATCATTTTTATATGAATAGTTTTGGGTTGTGGAACAAATCATCTGAGTTTCCATTATTTCTTATGGGGAAATTCACGTTGATATACGAGTGCTTTGGACTACGAGCACGTTTCCGGAACGAATTATGCTCGCAAACCGAGGTTCCACTGTACTTGCTTTTTGTGGGTGGAAATCCCCAAGAGGAGGAGCCATGATTACATCACTGCTTAGGGACCGCCCCCAGTCTATAGCTTTCAGCATGTGGAGTGAACTTCTCAGATGTTTGTTGTTGTTGGTTAAATAAGGTTTGTAATAATGAGTATTTTTGTTGAATATTCTGCTTTGTTAGTAACCTTTCAGCTGTGCGCAACCTGCGGCCGTACGGCCGCATACGGCCGTGGGCAAGGACTTTGGCGGCCGTGGACGTGTATATTAAAGTGTACGTAATGGCGGCCGTGCAGGTGTAGGGTCTCTGGACTCCAGCGAGTAAGGGGTCTCAACGCCGCGGAATCTTTGTCGGCCGGGTTGGTATGGTGACGCCGAAAGCCAATTTGCTTACTTGAATATTAAGTTCGGTTGAAATGGGCTGACACCCAGGAGTACATTTGAAGTCACGTGACTAGCGGCTAGCCAATATGGAACTGAGAAGGAAATGGGAGTGTACGCCTGTACGGCCTTGTGGCTAAGTCCATACACTGCCTATCGCCATTAGCAAACGGTCATCATATGTGCGAAGCAGCGTTTTCCAGAATGAAATATCTGAAAAACAAGTACCGAACCCGATTGGTAGACAGCAATCTAGAGTCTGGAATACGGCTAATGGTCTCCAGCGAGTCCCCTGACTTTGCAAGTCTGTCTGCAAACATGCAAGAGCAAGGAAGCCATTAATGGCGATGTTTTCCAAACTTCCTGAAACAATTGCTGTAAAGGTTTTTTGTCCTATATGACGTTTCGTAGACATTTTTTTACATATGTAGACCAGTAAATTGAATATTGTCAGATATATCATACTCTGTTTTAATGTGTAATCTGTAAATTTTTACATAAATCATAAAACATTAAGTTTACTTGGACTTACTGGCGGCCGTTATTAAAGTAAAAAGTCTGTAGTGCGGCCGTTATTAAAGTAAAAAGTCTGTAGTGCGGCCGTCAATAGCGGAAAGGTTGCGCATGCCTGGTAACCTTTGGTTATGATTCTGTATAATTTCAATTTTTTAGAGTTCAGGTTCTGTAATTTTTGTTTTCTAGAAATTAATAAAAATAAATGTACTATTTGGCTGTGTCTTTTTTTTTTTAATAGGCATCACCATGTTAAGTTGTAATTTTTACCAAGGAGTGTCGGTTGCTACAGAATATGACTCTCAGGAAATACCGTAATTAACACAATCGATGTGACAATATAAATGTGGTGCATCAGATGCTTCCTCAAAAAACAATCTTACCACCTGTGTGGGTTTAGTTCTTGGGCTTTAGTTTCCCTAGTTTCTGATTCTTTGCTTTGTCTCCTTACTATGATTCTTTGATTAGTGCAAATGATAGGATACTTTTGTGAATGAGAGATTTCAGGATTTGATATTTAATAAATTTGAAAACCTTTCTCAAAACAAGTTTTCACTTTGTTCATTATGAGTTATTGATTGACGACTAATGGTCAAAAATGTCACATTTATCAACTTAAAATAAAATACAAGAAAGTGTCGCAGGAAAGTGAAGGAGTCTAAATACTTTCTGAACCCACTGTATATTTTAGTGAAATATCAAAACTCTCTCAGGAACAACACCAACATTTACTTGTATTGCATATTTTCAAAATTGTGTAGTTCCAAGGTCTTTACAAGAAGTTAAAGATAAATTTACTATCTGCCATATAATAAAACACTAAGGTCTTTGGGTGTGTCCAGTTCCTCAGAGCAGTCTAATTGGTGAGTTTGGCT
Organism: Erpetoichthys calabaricus; assembly: GCF_900747795.2. Taxonomy (NCBI): domain Eukaryota; kingdom Metazoa; phylum Chordata; class Cladistia; order Polypteriformes; family Polypteridae; genus Erpetoichthys; species Erpetoichthys calabaricus. The sequence goes on along the minus strand of NC_041411.2, from coordinate 64,692,312 downwards.
TTGGTGTGATTGGTCAGTTTGGCTTTCGTGGCGCAATTGAATGAGGAAGTGCGAAAGTGAGACATACAAGGAGTAGAAAAGGGAATAGGAGGCATTCTGAGAGAGTCGTTTCCAAGGATGGGAACTTTAAACGTGGACAGGAGGTGAGGAAGACACGTAGAAAATAACGACAGAGTCTGAGAAGCAGAGAACACGCTTGAGAGAGGGCTAGCCTGTCAAGAGAGGCTCTGACACACGCGGATACCGAGGAAAGTGTGAAAAAAACTTTAACTGCTTGCAAGCTACTAAGGGTTAAAAGCTGTTTTATTATAACGGCAGGTTATTCACACAGGCGTCTGTCATAAGATAAGGTGAAGTAAGCTGAACTAGGGTAACTTCCTTTTTTAGGAACACGTCTGTTAGACGCAGGAAAGATGACCTTTCCTTCTTTAGGAGCCCCTCCTGACATGTACATAAAAAAAAAAACGGTTGGCCGATTTGAGTAATGTAAAATGAAATGCTTAGATGCTGTTTAATAAGTAAGGGTGAGGGAGGAAAATGAATAATAAAAGCTGATTGAAACTGGGAAACTTGGCTCTTCTGCCTTGCAACGTGGAATCCACGTGACTGAATAAAAATCTAATTGATTGAACTGTTCCTGTCTTCCTCGGGGGTTACTTTCACAAAAGGCACTGAAGGTACATGCAGAACAAAAGGTAGCCAATATTTAAAATGATTCGATTACCTGCCTTCGACTGGTAGCTTGGCTAGTTACATATACAATGCAAAATACAACTCCAGTATTATGCCATTATTTTTAAGATGTCTTTTCTAAGCCCCAGATATTCAAGGCACATTGAGAAAATGGAGCAGGCATACACACGCAGGACAAGAAGTAGCAAACATTTTTAAATTATTCTATTACCTGCCTTTAACTGGTAGCTTGGCTAGTTGCCAATAAAAAAGGAAAAAAGTATATTAAAAATTACAATAACTGCCATTAATAAAAATTAAATAGAAGCTTACACAATACAGATAAACAAATACGGTAAGTACAACAACAACATTTATTTATATAGCACATGTTCATACAAAAAAAGTAGCTCAAAGTGCTTTACATAATGAAGAAAAGAAAAATAAAAGACAAAGTAAGAAATTAAAATAAGACAACATTAAGTAACATAGAATAAGAGTAAGGATCGAAGGCCAGGGAGGACAGTGGAAATGAAATGTGAAGTGAGTGAGCCAACAGAAGACCAACTAAGTCAGGTCACTCCAACCAGTTGCTTAATTAGGCACCGAGTCTTGTCGTTAATTAAACCCGTTCTTTAATTCCACGGCTTGTTGCTGCTCTCATTGTGTAATGGCAGACATTTCTGAAATTGTTGATCTTCTCTTTTCTCAGAGCTCTGTTAAAATGTTTTGTGGACCTGAGCAGATCAGCATTCCTGAGACCTTCATCTTTTTTTATGTTCAGATATTGTATGACAGACACAGTTTGCTGGACACCAGTTGTTTTGGCTCATTTTATATCTCACTATTGTTTGGCTGCTAATTAAGGAAAAAGAAACAATTATTGGGTCTTGGGGCGGCACGGTGGCGCAGTGGGTAGCGCTGCTGCCTCGCAGTTGGGAGACCTGGAGACCTGGAGACCTGGGTTCGCTTCCCGGGTCCTCCCTGCGTGGAGTTTGCATGTTCTCCCCGTGTCTGCGTGGGTTTCCTCCGGGCACTCCGGTTTCCTCCCACATGCTGGTTAGGTGGATTGGCGATTCTAAATTGGCCCTAGTGGATGCTTGGTGTGTGTGTGGGTGTGTTTGTGTGTGTCCTGCAGTGGGTTGGCACCCTGCCCGAGATTGATTCCTGCCTTGTGCCCTGTGTTGGCTGGGATTGGCTGCAGCAGACCCCCGTGACCCTGTGTTCGGATTCAGCGGGTTGGAAAATGCATGGATGGATGGATGGGTCTTGAGTCTTCAAGAGTAAGTCAATTAAAATGAATTCAAAAGAAGTCAATTAGCAGCAGAAACAGGTCACTTATTAAGAAAAGGGTTAGAATGAAAACCTGCAGCCACTGCAGCCCTCCAGGACTGAAGTTTGAGATCCCCGGTTTAGAGGTATGAAAGAAAATTCTGTTCTATTCTAATTAATCAAACACTAATATGAGTTGAACTTAAAGCATTAGGGCAGCACTGTGGCACAGTGGTAGCGCTGCTGCCTCGCAGACCTGGGTTCGCTTCCCGGATCCTCCCTTCGTGTTCTCTCCGTGTCTGCGTGGGTTTCCTCCAGGTGCTCTGGTTTCCTCCCACAGTCCAAAGACATGCAGGTTAGGTGCATCGGCGATCCGAAATTGTGCTTGGTGTGTGTGTGTGTGTGTGTGTGTGTGCCCTGCAGTGGGCTGGTGCCCTGCCCAGGGTTTGTTCCTGCCTTCTGCCCTGTGCTGGCTGGGATTGGCTCCAGCAGACCCCCGTTACCCTGTGTTAGGACATAGAAGGTTAAGAAGATGACTGACTCACTCACTTAAAGCATTAACTTTCTAAGATTGGCTCTTACAAGCAGCAAGAGTGATGTTCAAAGATAAGGTTTGGAAAACCTGAAGTAGAACACTCACCAGGACACCCTGATACTTCCAGTTATCAAAAACAGAATTATTATTTTTTGGTTCGGCCAAAAAAGACCAAATATTATTAAATAAAAAGGCCATATTGTAATATGAAAAGATCTTGCTTTACTTTAATTCATTGCTGCCGCACTGGAAATACGGATATCTCTTACACATGTCACTTAGTTATATGGAAAGACGCAAAAAGCGCGGATGCCTTTTCCTGTATGCAGAGCAGTCATCCAGCTGCGCTGTTTTTGGAGGGATACCAGAAACTCAATTTGTAATGGAGTGTAGGTGAATGACGGGAGAGTCACGATTTACCGCTTTTCGTCAGAGGCATTATTATTACTACTGAGTAGGTGTTGTGCGTGGGAGGAGGACAGCTCCCAAGGCTTATATGCTGTAGACTAAGTTGTGCTGAATATGAAAACCACACTAAAAGACATTAACACTCCCAGCACCCCACCTCTTCCATTAATGAATCTGATTCATTGAAACTCTGCCACTGGTGCCTGTTGTTTCCTGCACGGAGATAAATCCTTTTGTTTACAAGGTATTCTGGAAAATTAAAAAAAAAGAAAAACAACGCAATCTAATTTCCAGACCGTTTACAAGTAGATTCTGTAATATCCACAAGATGCTTTTTCTAAGTGGCAGACTGGAAAACGGCTCCACGGGAGCGCCGGGTGGCCGGGTGTGAGTCTCCCGTTGTTTCCAGCTCCCGGAGCAATTCACAATCTAGCTGCACTAATGCGCTCAGAGTCATGAATCCAGGGCGGCAGGGGAATATGGCTAATTGATTCACGCATGCCAGCCAGCTGGCTAACAAATGTGTCCTCGAAGGAGCCACAGATACTTAATTCTATATCTGCAACCCGTGGGGAGGTGCAAATTATTACAACACTGTAATCAAGGAGTCTAGTGGCACCGAAGTGTGTCACCGCTGGAACGCTTTGTGACTCTCAAAAGTGTGAGTGATTTTTATTGCTGAAACTGGCCTGGAGCTTTATTTTTTTGCATGAAAGGCACTACATAATTGAATTATTGCTGATAGTAACGCCAGGCAAAGAGAAAGTCTGGTGCAAGTTCAGCTAATTCAGTAAATCACTTTATTTCCAAATTCAAGGATTTGAGTCCTCTTGGTCAGTTCAGTTCACATTCGCCTCGGTCACTGATATCTGTATGTATCATCCCATTTGCACACATCATTTACCCAATATGTGGCGGTTGTATAATTTTTATCTTTAGCTTCTTGCCTTGGGGCTGAAGAAGGTGAAGATTTCCCAAAACACATCTGCTTTTCTGGACATTACACCCTGACTCTGACAAGATTGTTCTAAGATTTAAGTCAAATGGACATTGCCTTATTTGACCGTTTAAGCTTGCAGTTTGTCGTTGGTCGAAGGAAGGACAGGACTCCAGCGGAATACTGGGGTGCCAGCCGGGCCATCCCATTGACTTCAAATGAAGAAGAAGAAGTGAAAAAAATGGGCGCATGATAGTGCAATGGTTAACAGAAGGTAAGGTTTCAGGAGAGCGGCTTAGTCACAGGATCAGTGCTCTGTAAGGTGGTGCATTTATCTCGTAAATGAGACTTTCTTGGGAGAGCCTCACTTTTATAGACACCCCAGACTTGAAGGGTTGTGGTCAGGTACCCTCAGTGGGCATCTTCTCAATGCTGTGGATGATAAGAGAAATACAAGAGTTAGCGGTCGTGCCCCCTGGTGCTCTGAAGTGGCAGCACTTTATGTCAGATAAGCCTGGAAGGTGACTCTCAGATGCAAGAATTTATTATTTGAATTACCGTAAAATCACAACTTTGTATATTCCCACATTGGTGATTATATTTGTGTTGCTATATTCTGAGCTAATTAGTAAACGCATTCATTTAACACAATTTGGTTGAGATAGATCACTTGTGTGAACATTTTTTTTTCCCATTGAGATGTGATGTGTTTTCAAAGTATTCCTTTATTTTACTTACTCTTATGGTGGCACAGTGGTGCAGAGGTGCGTCCTGGGTCCTCCCTGTGTGGAGTTTTCATGTTCTCCCCGTGTGGGTCTCCTCCAGGTGCTCTGGTTCCTTCCCACAGTCCAATGACATGCAGGTTAGGTGAACTGGAGATGCTAAACTGGCTGTAGCAATGGTTGGTGTGTGTGTGTGTGTGTGTGTGTTCTGTGTCCTGGGTCTGTTCCCTGCCTTGTGCTACCTGGATAGACTTCAGCAGACCCCTGTGACCCTGTTCAGGACTAAGCGGGTCTGAAAACGACTGAGTTACTCTTATTTGTACATATATTGTGTCTGATTAACTTCCATCCCATCCATCCATTATTCAAACCCGCTATATCCTAACACAGGGTCACAGGGGTCTGCTGGAGCCAATCCCAGCCCACACAGGGCGCAAGGCAGGAACAAACCCCAGGCAGGGTACCAGCCCACCACAGGGCACACACACACACACTCACACACCAAGGACAATTTAGAATCGCCAATACACCTAACCTAACCTAACCTGCATGTCTTTGGACTGTGGGAGGAAACCGGAGCACCCGGAGGAGAACATTCAAACTCCGGGTCTCCTTACTGCGAGGCAGCAGCACTACCATTGCGCCACCTTGCCGCCTCCAATTAACTTGCAAAGCTGAATCTCTAGAGTGTGTGTTTATCTGAACTGCTAGCAACTAAATGTCCTAGAAGATCGGGAGGGAGCTGCCTTAACTATGCTCTTTTTTTTTTTACATGCCATTAACATACACAAAGAAAATTAACAAAAATTAATTCAGTGTGGATTGTCAAGTCTTTGTTATGCCCAACAGGGGAAATTAAGCTCTAGTTGTATTTTTAGAAATCTTTCATACAATCTGGCTCATCATGGCTCATCAGATGCCAGTATTCCTGGGCTCTAACTGAGTTCAGCAGTAATTAAATTATTCAGAGCAATTAAAGAAAGAAAGAAAGAAAGAAAGAAAGAAAGAAAGAAAGAAAGAAAGAAAGAAAGAAAGAAAGAAAGAAAGAAAGAAAGAAAGAAAGAAAGAAATGTTATTATGAGTATTATATTTTAAAAATGTTACTACCAATAATAATAAAAAATGCATAAAATAGTACGCTTACTGTTGAATTGACATCCTGCCCAGGGTTGTCCCAAAATCCTGCCGGGGCAGACTCTGATTGCTCCCATCCTGTATTGGGATTGACAGCTTCAGAACATGGATGGATTACTGAATTAGCTTAAAAAACAACTACCCATTAAAATCAATGAAATGGATCATTTCAGATTTGAATTACAACCCATAGAGGGGTTTAAATTTATGAACTCACAAAGCTCTTTTATTGAGACACCATGTTTTCAGGCCAAGATGTTGTCTTTTTGTTTATCTGGTGAACCAGACAGGTGACTTGCTATATTTTGTTTCAGACAAGAACAACAGAGAGGCTGTTACTTAGCATAAATGGCTGCCTCAAGTTTACAAAGAGAAAACTGCAGTCACATCACTTTCAATATGATGAGCCTATGAAGAAAGCACGCTGCATCCTTGAGGAAACAAAGTGCTGGGCGCTCCAAGCATGTGATCCCCCTGCTATATCCTGACAGGACAGACCTGCCACATTAACCCACCATCAGTCACAGAGGATGGTTTTCATTCCTCAGGACTATCAAACTTACCACATTTGAGTAATGGACTGCTGGCCAGCCAGCCTCTCATTAGCTTGGTGTTTTTAGAAAGCTCATGCTTTACTTAGTTCCTTGAGGGGTCACTGCTCAGGAGGTCCCGGGAACTCATTTTTCTCGTCTCTTTTTTTCTTGTTCTGTGAATTTCGGTCTAATTGATAATGTAACATGCTTGCATTTTGTTTAGAGCTCTTCATTTGCAGTGATCAGTTGTGTTACCTTGTCCTGTAACCTTTGTTCCTAAACAGTCCCCAATACTGATGTTTACTTGATTAGGTTGACCTCTATTTTAATGAAAGTTTTTGCTAAGTGAATAAATGTTAAAGATCATTCAAAGCTTATGAGCTTAACTTGGATGGGGAGGTCACTTGCTACTTCATGAAGGGGCCACAGTAGGTGGGCTTTGTGCACTTTGAATATTTCCAGAATGTAAGCTGTCATCCACAGTCCTAACACAAGCGTAATTTCCACCTGCACTAAAGTGGGGCTCCCAGTCATCAACCACGGTGACATTCTTTGTTTTGCAGCTTGCTGCCTTTTCTTCTGTAGCCCCACATTTCATTATCAAGGAACAAAAGCGGTCATTGTCCTTGGTACACATGTCAACACCATTATGTCTACTGCTACTGCTAAAGGAGAGTCAGGTGGTTAGGAAAGGGGGAGGAAACATGGGAGGAGCTTCATGTGTAGAACAATATGGGGAAACCTTGGCAGCAGCTTAGTTGGTGGCATAGTTGAGGCAGCTCTGAACAAAGCAACCAGCTGGCATACAAATGACTGGACTGTTAGACAGAACAGGTTAGTCGAGCATCCTGTGGCCTTCAAAAGATAGATAGATAGATAGATAGATAGATAGATAGATAGATAGATAGATAGATAGATAGATAGATAGATAGATAGATAGATAGATAGATAGATAGATAGATAGATAGATAGATAGATAGATAGATAGATAGATACTTTATTAATCCCAAGGGGAAATTCACATACTCCAGAAGCAGCATACTGATACAAAAAAACAATATTAAAGAGTAATAAAAATGTAGGTAAAAACAGACAATAACTTTGAATAATGTTAACGTTTACAACATCGGTTAGTGGTGGTAGGCAAACTCAAACTCCCCCTTTAAACTTCAGTAGAACACTCTTTTTGCCAAAAGCTACAAACCAAAATTGAACACAACTGTCTGAAACCCAACATGAAGGAAATCATCATTAACAGTCTAATTTTAAGTGAAGCACCACAGAGCCTCCTGGGACGTCAGTACAGTCCATCGTAACAATATCTTAGTCGATCCTTGGCATCATTTTCCAGAACAACCCCCTAGTCTTCAGAAGAGTGACTCTTGGAGCAGAAAAAGATTCATGGAGGGACCACAGATGTCACAACATGTGACTTTGAGTCAGAGGGGAGGTCAAACCTGGCGACTACTCTTTCTGATTTTGTTGCCAGGAAATGTCACATTACGTGACTAGAAATCACAGGCATGTCAAATTAGATTACATGTGATGACCTTCCAGCACAGTTTCACTTTTCCAAAGTATCACATTGCTCGTCCCTTTTTCTGACATCCAATAACGTGCTACCTGATGGAGGTGCTGCCCATGTAAATGTTGTGACAATGATGGAACTATACCAGCGCTTAACCCGACACAAACAGACACGAGAGGCACACTCAAATAAATAAAAGATGCTTTATATTTTTCTTCTCTCGTGTGGAACATCTTCCCTGTCGCCACAACCCATAACACGGTCCACAACACAAATCACCTCTAAACAATACTTTATTTCTCCTTCTTTCTCCTCTCTGGCAAGCTTAGTCCCTCTCCTCCCGACTCTGGCTCCCGGAGTGGTGGCTGCTGGCTCCTTTTATAGCCCACCTGGAAGTGCTCCAGGTGTTTGATGACCTATTTCCGGGTGTGGCAGAAAAACCGCCCACATGGGATCAGGAACAACTGCAGCAGCCCCTGGCAGCACCCCCAGATTCCAACAGGGTTGTAGAGAACTCCATCTCCCATGGAGCCCTGCGGGAATCCGAGGCACCACTGCCACCCATGGGACCTACCATCTAGCGCCCAGGGGAAGGTACTGTTCTGTCCATGCTTGCTCCCTCGGTCCCTTCAGTGAAGAGGCGTCCCAGCTGGACAAGGACCCCGGCCATCTGTGACATGTTTACAGGTATAGTAAGTTTAGCTGCCGTCTTTCTTTGTTTTTCAATTTTGTCATGGTACATAAAATACGAGACATTAGACAGATGAGGTCTGTTTGTGAGGTCTAAAACACCCGTGTATATAGCAAAAGTTAGATCTCTTATAACTTTGCATGATGCTGAAAAATTAGTTCACACTTTTGTTTTTTAGTCGACTAGATTACTGTAACGCACTCCTCTCAGGACCACCCAAAAAAGACATCAATCGATTGCAACGAGTGCAGAATGCAGCTGCTAGAATCTTAACTAGGAACAGACAATCCGAGCACATCTCTCCAGTTCTGATGTCATTACTTTGGTTACCTGTGCCAGACAGAGAGGGTCCAGCGTGGGCAGTGAGGTCAGGTTGCTGCAGCTATGAGGCAGCACTGCTGCCACTTTGCCCCTCGTGTGTAATCACTATATTGTAGTTCTTACTCATTTGTAGCTTTCAAAAAAGATGAAAAGGGGCAAAAGAAAAACAATAAAATGAAGAAATGAAACATATACCTACAGTATCCATTGCAGCCAACAGAAAAACGATAAAATGAACAAGCTGTACAATACCAGTGGTATTGACTGGGGGGATATTTGCCTCTCTTTATGTTTTAACAATAGGAGTCAGGTACAAGTTTTCTTAATTAAAAGTCAGATCTCTAGAGCAGGGGTCCGGGGGGCTGCACCGGCTGCAGGTTTTTGTTCCAAACTGATTGCTGAATGACAAGCCAGTCCTTGCCAGTAGCAGATCTTCTTTCATTTTATGACTTATCAATGTTTTCATTCTGTCATGGTCCAGATATTATTACATCGTAAATTCTTCCCTGTCCAAGGATTTCATCCAAATGACTTGTAGCTTGAAGCACATGAGTAAATCTCTCTCTTCACTTTTTTCTCACTTTGGTTTCCTTCATAATATTTTGTTTAAATCATACATTGAAACACGTTAGATAGGGAACTGCTGGTTCCTTTGCCATTGGCATCGTAATTGTTAAGAAAATTTAATTAACAAAATGCAAGTTAGTCATTACTTTTTGTTGGTTTCTTCCATTTTTTTGACTTTTTCCATTCTATCAGAGGGCCAACTCACTGAAGTCACAGCACATAGGGTCAATGTAGGGTGGTCACTTATCCTGAAACACAAACCTTTAGGTTTTGAGCAAGCAGTACCACGTAGGCCGACTCATTCTTTGCATTTTTCTCAGTATTAATTACTTCACCAGAAGAACACCAGTTCTTTGTCCCGTTCATCACCTTCCACTTTCTTGTGTCCTTCTACATTTTCTCTAACCAAGCTCACCCATTCGTCCATTTATTCATTTTTGATCTCACTAAATTTATTTCATAGGCCATGGGCACTAGAGCCTTTCCTGGCATCACCCATCACCAGTCAGGACTCTGTTCTGGACAAAACGGCAGTCAACTGCAGGGCCCACCATACTATATTGCCTATGATTTACAGTACATTGCTTCTTCTTGTTGTTACTCCACTTTCACTTTATAGTAAATACATTTTCTTTTATTGAGTCACATCATAGCACACTTTACAGTTTTTTTAGTTTAAACAGAATACAGAAAGTGAATTTCCAGAATTGGCTCGCATTCTTTTCCTTCCTCCTATGCAAAGAGTTTCAATTAGAAAACGTCTGTTTTCTTCATTAAAGAAGGAAGCCTCCTCTTTGGCAACTTAAGGTGAAATTAGGCTTATGTGTTATAAAAATCCAGCTCATTTGCTTAGTCACTAATACAAGGAAATACAAAAGATGTGTGTGTTTCACTTTGGAAACATTTTATTCCAAGGGCTTCCTAATTTAGTTGTCTACACTTCACTTAGCTGAAGAAGACTCGCTTTTTAAAATTGCTTGTGGACATGAATTTTATGTTTGGGTCCGAGCTAATATGCCCTGTCAGTATTTTGTTGGATTTATTGTGTCATTTAGTAGCAGAAGAGAATGAAACACAAGGGATGAACAAGACCTGGACAGGATCACAATCCATTGTAGTTCTCACTCACACATAGGAAATTTCATCAAGTCAATGAAACTTGTGGGCCGTTGATCTGGTCAGTTAAGTAGCAGAGGGGCTTGGTAATCAGTTTCACCTGCTTTGGTGTTAATGAAATTAACAACAGGTGCACTAGAGGGGCAACAATGAGACGACCACCAAAACAGAAATGGTTTAACAGGTAGAGACCACTGACATTTTTCCCTCCTCATCTGTTTTTTCACTCATTTTGCATTTGGCTATGGTCAGTGTCACTACTGGTAGCATGAGGTGATACCTGGACCCTACAGAGCTGGCACAGGTACTCCAACTTCTCCAGGATGGCACATCAATATGTGCCGTTGCCAGAAGGTTTGCTGTGTCTCCCAGCACAGTCTCAAGGGCATGGAGGAAATTCCAGGAGACGGGCAGTTACTCTAGGAGAGCTGAACAGGACCATAGAAGGTTCTTAACCCAACAGCAGGACAGGTATCTGCTCCTTTGGGCAATGAGGAACAGAATGAACACTGCCAGAGCCCTACAAAATGACCTCCAGCAGGCAGGCCACTGGTCTGAATGTCTCTAACCTTGGACAAAAAGAAACAGACAGGTTGGCCTGAGGGCCCGACGTCCTCTTGTGGGCTCTGTGCTCACTGCCTGCAAGGCACTGTGGAGTTCGATTGGCATTTGCCATAGAATACCAGAATTGGCAGGTCCACCATTGGAGCCCTGTGCTTTTCACAGATGAGAGCAGGTTCACCCTGAGCACATGTGACAGTTGTGAAAGGGTCTGGAGAAGCCGTGGAGAACGTTATGCTGCCTGTAACATCGTTCAGCATGACCGGTTTGGTGGTGGGTCAGTGATGGTCTGGGGAGGCATATCTATGGAGGGACACACAGACCTCTACAGGCTAGACAGTGGCACCTTGACACCATTAGGTATCGGGATGAAATCCTTGGAGCCATTGTCAGACCCTATGCTGGTGCAGTGGATCCTTTATTCCTCCTGGTGCACGACAATGCCTCATGTGGTGAGAGAATGCAGGCAGTTCCTGGAGGATGAAGGAATTGATACCATTGACTGCACGCTTGCCTGACCTCAATCCAATAGAACACCTCTGGGTGTGACATTATGTTTCAGTCCATCCGACGACGCCAGATTGTACCTCAGACTGTCCAGGAGCTCAGTGATGCCCTGGTCCAGATTTGGGAGGAGATCCTCCAGGACACCATCCGTTGTCTCATTAGGAGCACTGAGTTTGATTTTGAGTTGCTACAATGAACTTTCGGCAAAGTGGACTCGCCTGCCTGCCGCATCATTTTTTCACTTTGATTTTTGGGGGTGTCTTTGAATTCAGCTCTCTGTAGGTTGATCATTTTCATTTCCATCAAGCGATGTGGCATCCTGCCATTCCTAACACATTACCCAGTCCATATCAGTAGAGATATCCAGCAGGATTTTTTTTTCCATTGAGATCTGATGTGTTTTCAAAGTGTTCCTTTATACAGTCGACCCTTGATATACGACCGGCCTGACATGCGAACAACTTGATGTACGACCAAAATTTTTGTTTTGATTTATGACCAACATCTTGCATTACAACCTGAATGCGGTCACGTGTATCCGCTTGCGCGATTGTAAACAAACAGTCGAGAGCGTTCGTAAGCATCAGTCGGAGCCCAGATACATGTCTTTGTGGACGTAATTTCGGTCAGTGCAGTGATTTATATAATTTTTTTCGATAATTGCTAAGGAAGGAAGAGAAGGTAACGAAGGTAAAGAAAGCGATCACAATCAAAACGAAGAAGGAAATTGTGCGGAAATATGAGAGTGGTGTTCGTGTGACCGATCTCGCTAATATGTACAGCATGTCGAAATCCACCATCTCGACAATTTTACAAAGAAAAGATTTGTATAAGGAGGCTCCTTCCAAACAATAACCATCTTCCATTGCATTCTCCTCCTCCTCCCTTCCTGCAACCCAATGATGTCAAATGAAATGGTGAGTACAGTATGAAATTGTTGTTTCTGGTAGGCTAGGCACTTTTTATAACTTTTTGGTTAGTACATTAGAAAAATTATTGGTGTTTTGGTAAATTATGCACATTATACAACCCTTTTTATTATGAAAAGGTTAAGTACTGCAATAATAATAATAATTTTTTGCATTTATATAGCGCTTTTCTCACTACTCAAAGTGCACAGCAATTGCAGGTTAAGGTCCTTGCTCAAGGGCCCAACAGAGCAGAGTCCCTATTGGCATTTACAGGATTCGAACCGGCAACCTTCCGATTAGCAGTGCAGGTCCCGAGCCTCGGAGCCACCACTCCACCTAAGTGTTGTGTTGCGGTGGGAGGTTTGGAACGCATTATGGGCATTTCCATTATTTCTTATGGGAAAAATAGTCTTTACTTACAACCAACTTGAGTTACAACCAGCCCTCGCGAACGAATTGAGTTCATAAGTCAAGGGTATATATTGTGAGACCTGCCTGGACACCATCAGACAGACACTGCATCTTTATACAAAACTCTCGTTTATTTTCCTCTGCAATCAGCACAACACAGTCCTGCACAACACACTGTGCTCCTAGCCCCAATCACCTTTCTCTCACTGTCCGTGGGCCACCTGTCCTCTCTCTCCAGGAGCTTCGTCCTGCTCCCATTCCCGACTCCAGTTCACTGATTGGAGGGAGGTGGCCCCTTTTATCCTCACCCGGATGAGCTCCAGGTGCTCTGCCTGATGACACTTCCTGGTGTGGCGGAAGTGTCAGGAGAGCACCCGGGAGCACTCTGGGTGTCCCTGGGGCGCCCCCTGGTGGTGAATACGGGCCCCAACGGGCTTGAGCCTCCCTGCTCCCCTTCCGTGGCCCTCTTCTGCTCCAGGGCTGTTGCCCCCTCATGGCCCGGAGGACAAATGCGCCACCTCTCGGTCCTTCCAGGCGTCCCGGCCAGGTCTGACCCCCAGCCTCCTGCGACAATATATATAAAATAAAAGAGAACAACACAGAAAAAAGCATACTTGGAGATTCAAATGGAAAAAGTGCAAAAAATCATCAATACGTCTTTAGAGACTTGAGTCCAAAACAGAACTTATTCATTGTTAGCAAGATAGTGTATTTATAGTCGGGTAGAGGAAGAGACGTCATCGGGCCTGGAACCAGAAGTAATGTTGACAGGCTCAGGCCGGATTTCCCTCAGGTGGTCTGCAGGAGAAAGAAAGAAAGGGTTAGTGCACACTGCCACCCCCTGGTCTTTCGAGCTCTTTAGCTCACTCCCATGAGCACATGTGTGACAATATATATATCTGTGTGTACATTTTTCATAGAGGGAAAATCCAATTGCTACGTCTGGAGGGTCAACACCCACTGGGAAAGGGGGTCACTAATAACACATACTACTAGTTTAATTTTTTATTTATTGTAAATAGATACATAAGCTTGTTTCCTTGTATCAGTATTAAGAATGTTAAAAATACAAGTTTTTTTTTCAGAATTGACTGCTTTGGCAGTATTTCGGATTAGTGGGAGCAGGGAAAGCAGTTGAGGACTGATGAGGTTTGATGCTGGTGACCTTCTAAAATGGTGAAGTGTAGCTCTCACTCCTTTTAGAAGATGATTGTTACAACATTACCGGGTCTCTTGGCACGGGTCTTCTTGGTGACTGTGCTCTTTCTTGTTCTCCTTCTTCCTGCTTCTTTCTGTGAGTTGCTGGCTTTAAAAGCTTGTCAGGTCTGAGGTGAACACCCCTCGCCCCTCTCTGTCCAATTTCATTTTGAAAAATCGTATCAGTACACACTCACAGCAATGGTTTGGGGGCTTTGCTTTTTCACCATTTTAGGTTTTTGATCGTTTGTCTTGCCAGACCACCCTTTTGCTGGTTTTAACTTCTAATACCATCTCTCTGCTAGACATTTCCTGTTTTGTGGTTTAGCTCAAAAGTGCAAATAAAAAAAAAGACCACTTTTCATATACTATCTAACATCATGAAATATTGTCTATAATGCTTTTTAACATTTTAATAAAATCCCCTTCCCCTACATGCACCGTGCATATTAATTTAATAAGTGCTGACAATACAACAATTTGATGTGTGAGAGTGATTGCGTGTGGCCGGCAGTGGAGCAGTGGCACATCCCTTGCTGGTACTCACTGTGCACCCATTACTCTCTAAATCAGCCCCAGGCCCCATTTATTCTAAACCAATTATGCAGGCTAGAAAGTTGAAAGAGTTTATTATGACCATTCAACTCAAGTTGAGAAAACATTTTGCTGAATGCAAATGCAGTCCATGAATTGTACAAGACATGTGTTTGCGTAATTGTCCACTGCATTCCCAAAGAAACACAGGTTTGTTTTACCTGAGAGGTAAATCAATATTTACAAAACAGCACCATCTGGGGCCAGCCGGTCCCAGAACATTAATTTATAATTGAATGTGGGACCTGCTGCTAACGGAGTAGGAAGATTTAATATCAATATGTGCTCCACTTTCAATTTAGACTAGAAACATTAAAAAAGCAATGATGGCCTCTGACCTGGCCCCTTTCATCTACCGCCACCTCTGTTTCCAAACGAATCCTTAATTAGAAAGGCAAATCCCAGTTTTTATTTTGGTGTTAGAACATTAGAACAATCTGGACGAGAACAGGCCATTCAGCCTAACAAAGCTTGCCAGTCCTATCCACTTATTTCTACCAGAAAAACATCAAGTCGAGTTTTGAAAGTCCCTAAAGTCTTACTGTCTACCACACTACTTGGTAGCTTATTCCAAGGGTCTGTGGTTCTCTGTGTAAAGGAAAACTTCCTAATGTTTTATGCGAAATTTACCCTTCACAAGTTTCCAACTGTGTCCCCGTGTTCTTGATTAACTCATTTTAAAATAACAGTCTCGATCCACTGGACTAATTCCCTTCAAGATTTTAAACACTTCAGTTATGTCACCTCTTAATCTTCTTTTGCTTGAACTGTAAAGGCTCAGCTCTTTTAATCTTCCCTCATAATTCAACCCCTGTAGCCCTGAAATCAGCCTCGTCGCTCTTCTTTGGACCTTTTCTAGTGCTGCTATGTCCTTTTTGTAGCCTGGAGACCAAAACTGCACCCAGTACACCAGATGAGGCCTCACCAGTGTGTTATAAAGCTTGAGCAGAACCTCCTTGGACTTGTACTCCACACCTCAGGGCGCTATATAACCTAACATTCTGTTAGCCTTCTTAATGGCTTCTGAACACTGTTGGGAAGTTGATAGCTTAGACTCCACTATGACTCCTAAATCCTTCTCATAAGGTGTATTCTCGATTTTCCGACTGCCCATTGTGTATTCAAACCAAACATTTTTACTTCCTATGTGTAATACTTTACATTTACTGACATTAAATTTCATCTGCCACATATCTGCCCAAGCCAGTATGCTATCCAAGTCCTTCTGTGATGATATAATGGATTCCAAATTATCTGCCAATCGACCTATCTTGGTATCATCAGCACACATAACCAGCTTGTTACTTATATTCCTATCTAAATCATTTATATAAATTAAGAATAGCAGCAGCCCTAGCACTGACCCCTGTGGAACACCACTCTTAACATCAGCCAATTCTGAAGAGGTCCCTCGCACCATCACCCTCTGCTTCCTCTGTCTGAGCCAATTCTGCACCCATTTACACATCATGCCCTGAACTCCCACTTCTTCTCATTTGATGCCCAACCTCTCATGTGGCACCTTATCAAATGCTTTCTGAAAGTCCAGATAAATAATATCATATGCTCCACTTTAATCGTATCCTTTTGTTGCCTCCTCATAGAATTCCGGCATGTTAGTAAAACACGACCTCCCTCTTCTGTCCCCATGCTGACTGTTTAGAATAAATCCTGTCCTTGCTGGGTTTTGCTCAATCTCGTCTTTATCATAGAGGCTATTAAAATGTCATGACCACTATTTAAGAAACGGTTAGGAATAAGACCGTGCTGTCAACGTGTTTGTCCAACTTGACATACAAGATATGGATTCTACACCTCGGCACGCTCTCCTACTCTACTTCACTGGATTTTTAGGATTAGCCTACAGGGACATTGGAGTGATTTTTGTCTGCATTATCATAGGTGCATTGTGCAACCTAAGAAATGTGATTTTATATAACACAATGAAACGTAACAAGAGTGTTGTGTTTTTAAAGCAAGTCCGTATTTTTCAATATCTACCTTAGCACGGAAAACTAAAGCTATTTGCTTTGGGGCATTGATGCCTAAATTTTTCAAGCAGTCCCATGTTACCTTCCTCCAGGCTTCTTGCCATAACTCTTCTTTTGAAGATTTCTACAGGGAGTTCCTTGGACCTCATGGCTTGGTTTACATCCTGACATGCAGTGTGAATTATAGACATTATATACACAGGTCCACATGCGTGCCTTTCTAAATAATGTCCAATCAATTCATTTTACCAGAGGTGGACGGCAATCACGTTCAAGACACGTCTCCAAGAGGATTAAAGCAGACAGGAGGCACCTGACAATAATTCGGATTTCATAATCCACTGTATACTGTATATAAAGGCCAAGGTTATCCTACCCTGGAGGGAATCACTAAATATAAAGTGCAATATAAATAAAATTTATTATTATTATTATTATTATTATTAAGATGGCAGAGTGAATGAATTTCATGGACAGAGTAGCAATAAAAGAACAGTAAGGAGTGCCGGCTAAGGAATCATACATTCCCCACCTGTGTAATTGGGGGGCTACAGGATCAGTCTGCTTATGTTAGGATCTGTACAAATTTATTATGAAAGGGCAGAAGGCCAGTGGGGAGACTTGGGGGAGTTCTGGAAAAATGATCCCAAGAATTTAATAAGACTAGTTTTGGGGTCCTGAGAGTACTTCTTAGTACACACTAACTGTAAAAGAAGCCATGGAGTACAGGGGTGGCAAACATGGTGACAGGGGGAGAACAGTCCAGTGGTTTTTGAATGAGAGGTGAGAGAGATGAGAAGTAACATATTGTTTGGTTCTTGGAGTAGGAAAGTGGACCTTCCCATGACATTGTATTAGTAAGGTTTGGTTTTGCCACTCTTGCATATTGTGTTTCTCCTGCAACTACACCTTCCTTTGTGTATTTAGTTTCCTTTATTTATAAATTTGCCTGAGCTTCTTTGTTTTTTTCTGGGTTTAGGTTGCCTCACACGCGCCCATTAAAGGTCATTACATGTATTATCATGGGGGGGTCTTCAAGGCAACCTTCCACACCCAGAAAAGAAAAGGAAAGGAGTCAAGGAGACTAAAAGTTCATACAAGAAATCTTCATTTTGACTAATCCAAAAACAGGATATAATTACACAGTGTGACCAGACAGGGGCGCTCCAGCTGACCAAACCTGACACAAGCAGACACCAGGCACAAGTTTAATGCACAGCACACATTATTAACGCTTCCCAAATCATTCCACTAAGCAGCACAGTACCAACAGGACCATAAATACATAGTCCTTTCTTCTCTTTCTCTCCCTCTCAGTCACCTCCACTCCTCCTCCAGCAAGCATTATCCTCTCCCTTTCAACTCCAGTGGCAGCTGGCCCCTTTTATTCTGTCCCTGGGAGTTCTTCAGGTGGCTCGTTAGCTAGGTCTGGAGTCACTCCCAGGTGTAGTGAAGGCCCAACGTAGCAGGGCTCTGCAAACTCCACAGTTCCCCATGGTGGCATCTATGGAACCCAACAGGGCTGCAGTGAACTTCCATGGAGCCCTGCAGGAATCCATGGCACTGCACCAACCCGGGGGGGCTGCCACCTAACATCCTAAAGGAGATAATGTCCTGAATCCACTCTCATTCCCCTCCTTCCATCATATAGGCATCCATGCCAGGCAAGGGCCCCAGCCATCCATCACAACAGATAATGAAAAACTAAAAAATAAGTAAATGGAAAGGCCAAATCCTACTTCTGGAGGTTCTGTATTTATGGTGAAAGCAGGGGAACCACCATTTTATTTCCAGTAAAATGCAAAATCCTGTTTTACCTTCATTTGTGTAACTAATTCAGAAGATTACAATACAAGCGCAGCCTTGGTGGAACAAAATATTATGCCAAGGTCATCCTAAAGCGATCAAAGATACGACTTTTCTGCCATGCTGAGGACGGATCTCATTGTAACATTTTTCAGTCTCCTTTTCCTAAACCTTTGGGTAAGCGAAGCATTCATCACTGATAAACAGCGAGACTGTCCTTTTCATTCAGCACAAGGTTTTTTCCCCCCTTTATCTGTGTTGTAACAGCCTTACCACTGCAGATCCAGACAGGACTCACCTGACTGGAGGACATCGGCACCAAGCCGAATCCTGGCCTTTGTCCCATCCTGCTTTCTTTTTCATTTTGCCCATAACAAAGTTTAAATGGAGAGAAAATGAATGAATAAACAAATGTGAATTTCCCTTTGGGATTAATAAAGTATCTATCTATCTATCTATCTATCTATCTATCTATCTATCTATCTATCTATCTATCTATCTATCTATCTATCTATCTATCTATCTATCTATCTATCTATCTATCTATCTATCTATCTATCTATCTATCTATCTATCTATCTATCTATCTATCTATCTATCTATCTGTAGGTTAGGGTAGGAATATGTGTATGAATGCACCCTGTAATGGACTGGCAACCCAATCAGAGGTTTGATTCTACCTTCAACCCCATGGTGGTGGGATAGACTTTGTGTCATTGTAATGTCCACCCTTCAATAGAAAATGGCTAATGAAATAATCCTATGCGTACAATTGGAACATTTTTGTTGGTCTTAAAGTAGTGGCAGTGCTACTAGATACGCATCTTAGGTGGACCAAGAACTGCAAAGGGGACAGCTGTGATAGAGTCTCATTACATTAAAAAGACCTTCATAAGCATTTGGTTCCAGAGCAGAAACATGTGGCACATAAACCACTCGTTGACCCAACAAAGATATTTTTGCCTCTTCTTCGTATAAAACTTGGACTGATGAAACATTTTTCAAAAATGATGAATAAGGAAGGTGAAAGATTTTCAATATTTGAGGCAGATATTTCCACAAATAACTGATGCCAGGGTTTTTGTTAGTCCACAAATAAGACACATCATCCGTGGCAAACGATTCAAAGATCTTCCAGTAAGGGCAGGTGGAAATCACAGGGAAAGTATTCAACGGGGTTGTTGAATGTTTTTTTGGCAGCTACAAGCATCAAACCATACCAGCTATCTGACAACACGCTTCAAGCATACGAAACCATGAAATGTGACAGGTCACTAAAGATTCATTTTTGGCATTCACTCTTGAACTTCTTCCTTCCTAATACTGGTGCAGTCAGGGATGAACATAGTGAAAGGTTTCACCAGAACATTTCAACAATGGGAAAGGGGCAAGTGGAGCCCATCAGTGCTGGCTGACTATTGTTGAACACTGAAATAAGAAGCATCTGATGCCAAGTACAAACGAAAATCTAAAGCAAAACATTTTTAGCTCAATTGAACTAATGCAATGTTTCAGCATCATTAAGCGATTAAACATGCTAAATTGAATAGGAGTTCATTTTAGGTGTCTCCAGATTCATACATGATACAGACAACCTGAAATTATATTTGTGTTCAGCTTGAAGGTGTTCATCATAATCACCAAACATTTTGAAAAAATTTGTTATTCACTGACAGAGCAATTTTTTTTACAAGAACAGGCCATTCATTCAGCCCAACAAAGCTCACCAATTCTGTCCAACTAATTTCTTCAAAATATCACCAAGTTGAGTTTTGATGGTCCCCAAAGTCCCACTCTCTATCACACTAAATGTGACGTCACTTGTTTACAGACAGGTCCTTTATAGTAATAACAATATGCACATATCAACAAACGTGAACCCCTTGAACACTCAATCCCTTCTCCAATTGTGTGTGACCTGTTATATATAGCCTGTGATGTCCCTTATGGCATGCAAAATAGATTCAGAAAGTGAAGGGATGAATTCATATAGTTTGCAAGTTCATCCATTCATTTACAAATTCTTTACTTTAGGAAAGCTCACCATGGAAAACAGGAGACAGAACTGGAGGTGGCAGAGTTAAAGATGCTAAGATTTGCACTGGGTGTGAGAGGATGGATAGGATTAGAAATGAGGACATTAGAGGGTCAGCTCAAGTTGGACAGTTTGGAGACAAAGTCAGAGAGGCGAGATTGCATTGGTTTGGACATGTGCAGTGGAGAGATGCTGGGTATATTGTGAGAAGGATGTTAAAGACAGAGCTGCCAGGAAAGAGAAAAAGAGGAAGGCCAAAGCGAAGGTTTATGGATGTGGTGAGAGAGGACATGCAGGTGATGGGTGTGACAGAGCAAGATGTAGAGGACAGAAAGATATGGAAGAAGATGATCTGCTGTGGCAACCCCTAACAGGAGCAGCCGAAAGAAGAAGTAATTAGAAAGTGCTACAACTTCACACATTGAATAAATGGACAAGTGGTGTGGCAGAGAATAGGACTTTAGGGATCTTCAAAACTGAACTCAATGCTATTCTGGAGTAATTACGAAAATAGGACTGATGAGCTTGTTGAGTTGAGTGGACTGTTCTCATCAAAACTGTTCTAATATTCCAAATATTGCCTTGCTCAATACCAATAAACTAATAATTATTTATGGCTCTCTACTCCCCCTTGGGGATATTGAACAAGATGATCCACTGTGGCAACCCCTAGAGGAAGCAGCCGGAAGAAGAAGAAGAAAGTTTATTGTTAGCGTTATACCCTTAAAAGGGGAGATGGCATGAACTGCTCTGCACTAAAATGCATACGGATATATTGCCTTTGTGATCTCTCGGTAACAGACACCCCCAAAAACTTTGAGTACAGTGTATTTCTATGAAAATTACTGGATCATCTATGATCAGTTCAATGTATTATTATATTACACTCTTCACCATTTTTCATTTCCATATACGGTACAATACAAAACAACTTATTTTTTGTGTAGCACTCCTCCCTGAGTGCAGGTGCGGAGTGCTATGAACGATTCTCAGTTAAAATACAAGTACAGATTATACTAATTACTAAATACAGAACTGGTAAATATATAAATACAGATTTGTTCAAACACACAGAGAACAAGGTAGAGATTGATTGAACATAAATGGTAACCAAAAATATCTGTCCATTAATTCATTGATGAACTATGGCTGGTTGACAATGGATAAGATTAAAATTTTAAAATAGAATGACAGACACAGGGTCCTGAGGACTTCTGCCAATTGGCTGCCCACCTCCTCCTGGGTTTTCTAATAATGGCCATCCAATCTAATGAGTGAATCTGACCATCGGATGATTCCAATGCTCCTTTATCTAAGATTATCTCTATGCAGGAGAGCAGCCTGGCAGTAGAGCAGTGGTACCAAGTGTCACATCCAGATACACAATATTGAAACACAATAGAGAAGGGTTAATAGACATTTTTAAATATTGTATTACTTATATTTCTGTATGACTGACTAATAAGCAGAAATGCAGTATGCAGCTCTAGTCAGGGTACACTACATATCTCATATCTAAATGCTGTACTTATTACAATAATTGGCAGTCTTACATTGGGTTGGTATGAGGTGGTGTGGGAATGTGCCAGCATTTGATGCACCACAAACCACCCTTCCACAACTGGTTCTTGTCACACTCCCAGTACTGCCAGGATAATGGCTAAAAAAACATGGGCACAAAATAGGCAAACTGTCAATAGCTTCTTTACTTAATTCATTCACTGGCTTTCCAGATAAAATCCAGTTCAAAAACATTTCAAGTGATTAAAGTTTAGCCTCATATACTGTGCAATATACTTTAATAATGTATTATAGGATGTTTTAAGGTTACAGAGGGTATGCACCTTCTTAAAGAGTCACAAACATATGTATTAGGAGTGTGCGGTGATTTAAGTCTGAACTGAATTTTGAAACAGAACAATATTCAGTTGTGTAACAGAATGGGGAAAAAATCTGTTGTGTAGTCTGGTAGAGCAGGTTCAAGATGACGCATACTCCTTCAAGCTGATCTGATTGCTATAGGTCACTGCTCCTTTGAACATCTCCCAGTCTGGGGTTTGGAAGCAGCACTGAAGCACTGAGACAGCACCAGCTGGCCAGCCTGTGATTCACTTAGGCACTGGCCTGGGGGTGTTTAAGTGATGGACTGTATGTGGAGACCTCTAGAGCAGAGATGTGGTATGGAATATCCAAGATGGCTTGGCTTTATATGCATCATGGATGTTTGTATAAACACAATCCTACATGCTTACCCTCTGGGTGCACAAGAGTCCGCTCTCCGTTTACACAAAGAAGAGCAGTAAGCAGTGATGTGCTTTTATGGGCGGAAGGCGTACTGGCGCTGAAATCCAAAGAGGACTTTCGGCATAATATGGATATTCTACCATGGCAAAGTGTTTATGAATGGATTGAGAAATTCAAAAATAGTCGGATAATGTTAAGCACAAGGAAGTAGTGAGACGCCCGTTCGTGTCCACTACCTACAAAAACACTAATCACTTGTGAACCATGATTCTGACAAACCAAATTGGATTACTGCCCCTTGTCCACCTTTAGCTCAGGAATAGCACATTGCCACTTGATGCACTTCTTTGGTGCAAAAGGAGAGCACAGCAGCTGTGTTTACTTATAGAAAACAAAAAGATAAACTAACTGATCAAGGAGGAGACTTTACCACTATGATCATAGACACACCATGTTTCCAAATGTGCAAGAAAACCAAAATTATCAGAGAACTGAGGACAATTAATGACTTATCCTCACATATCTACCTAGCAAAATTAGGAATCTCTGAAGCAGGCAGGAGGTTAAAGCACAAACAAGCAACAATATAAATAAGAACATCACACAGAAACAAAATCCTAAAACATAAGCCGAGTCTACAATCAGAAAGTTTCAGATAAAATGAGACCTACCAGAGCAGATAATGTCGCCTGGTGCCTTTAATAGCCTTACAAATACATACTTGTTTGTGCCTGTTCACAATTAAGAAACCCACAATGACTGAGTGGAACAGACAAGCATAAGATCTTCACAGTGACATCCAGTAAAATAAATGCTTAGTTCACCATAGCACACTTTAAATAGCAACAGCCAAGACTTGGTGATCAGCAAATTGCTAATTATCTGGAATTGTCTTTTTCAAGTGTTACTGCTGGATCATGTAGAAGCGATGATTGTGTAGGCTGTAAAAAGTTTTGCTTGAAAATATCTTTTTACATTATAATATGCCTCTTATTTTTCAGTGTTAATACAAAAAGACAACCAGAATCCTGTTTATTTAGTTAACTTACCGTGGAGTGCACTGTGCTCACCCCAGGTGGTGATGCCTACTGTTTGTTGAACTCTCTATGGTGCGGGTACCAGACCAGATAGCATTTATCCTGGAGCACTTAAGGAGGTTACTGAGTGCATATATAAATTCTTAAGGACTAAAAAATAGCAATTATGATCCCATTATATAAAAAGGGTTATCGGGCAGATGCAAGTAACTATGGGCCAGTAAGGTTAATGTGCATCACTGGCAAATTAATGGGATGAATTATTAAAGAAAAGATTATGCATCACATGGTAAGAACAAGAGTTTTGGAGAACAGTCAGCAATGGGTTCAGACATAGGAAGTTGTGTTTTACTAACATGGTGGAAAAAAAGGATATGATCAGAGTGGGGCATGTGATGATTTTGATTTTACAGAAAGCATTTGATAAGATGCCAAATAAGAGGTTAGGAATGAAACGTAATGAAGTGGGATTTCAGGGTGTGGTGTGAAGATGGGTGCAGGGTTGGCTCAGACACATCAAGCAGAGGGTGATAGTGCGAGGAACCTCATCAGAATTGGCTGACTTTAAGAATGGTGTCCCTCTGGGGTCAGTGATAGGCCCCTCATATTTTTAATATATATAAATGGTTTGGATAGGAATATAAACAACAAGCTGGTTAAGTTTGCAGATGATACCAAGCTACTGTAGGTGGAATGACAGATAATCTGTTGAATCATCAGAGAGGGACTTGGACAGCAAACAGATTTGGGTAGATATGTGTCAGATGAAATTTAGTGAAATGTAATGTATTACACGTAAAAGAAGTGAAAATGTTAGGTGTGAATACACAATGGAAGGTCTGAAAATTGAAAGTAATCTTTATAAAAAAAGTATTAGGAGTCGTAGTGGACTCGACACTATCAACTTCTAGAGAGTGTTCAGACGCCATTAAGAAGGCTTGCAGAATGTTAGGTGAGATAACGGCCTGATGTCTGGAGTACAAGTCCAAGGAGGGTCTGCTCAAGCTTTATAACACACTAGTGAGGCCTCATCTGGAGTACTGGGTGCAGTTTGGGTCTCCAGGCTACAAAAAGGACATAGCAGCACTAGAAAAGGTCCAGAGAAGAGCGACTGGGCTGATTTCAGGGCTACAGGGGTTGAATTATGAGGAAAGATTAAAAGAGCTGAGCCTTTACAGTTCAAGCAAAAGAAGATTAAGAGGTGACATGACTGAAGTGTTTAAAATCTTGAAGGGAATTAGTCCACTGGATCGAGACTATTATTTTAAAATGAGTCAACTAAGAACACGGGGACACAGTTGTAAACTTGTTAAGGGTAAATTTTGCATAAAACACTTGGAATAAGCTACCAAGTAGTGTGGTAGACAGTAAGACTTTAGGGACTTTCATATAAAAGGATAATTTTAAGGAGATTAACTTTTTAAAACAAACAAAAATATAGAGCTGATAAGATGTTACTGCTTAAACATGTGAAAAGAATTCGTCCACTGGATCAAGACTGTTAGTTTAAAATTATTTTAACTAGAACACCGAGATATAGGGTAAATTTTGCACACATTTTAGGAAATATTTCTTCACGCACAGAACCATAGACACATAAAATAAGATATAAAGTAATGGGGTAGACAGGAGGACTTTAGGAACCTTCAAAACTTAACCTGAAGTTATTTGGGAGAAATTAGGTGGATAAGATTTTGTTGGGCTAAATGACCTGTTCAAATATTCTAATGCTCTAATGTATATCTGCTCCCATCCTCTCCACCACCACCACCATCTCTCACATTTGTGTGTCATGCTACAATGAAACTAAAAGTCTGAATTACTATAAGCCACCCTAATTTGGGGTGTTCATAAGAAATATAATGATATACTTCATGAGGCAGAAGTACCTAATAAGCAAGAATAGTTTTGTCAAATATTTGAAATGTTAAAATGTGTGCATCAATGTAAATGCTTAAATTCTAAATCTCCTCAATTATCATAGAAATGAGTCATTTTCACATAGCGATATAGGTCCATAGAGGGCTAGACCCCTAATAAAGGGTCAATGATCAAACATAACATTGTATTTGCAATCCCTGACCTTGAAATAGTCTAAAAACTATTACCACAAATGCTTATATTTAAAATTTGCCATTTTCAACCTTCTGAAGTGGCTGTTAGGGGTCTAGGATCGCTAGTAAAGAATCAAATATCAAAAATGTTATCATATTTGTGATCAGCAACCTTGAAATGGTATAAAATGACACTCCACATGCCTATTTTATTGATCCCCAATTTTTCTAAGATATGTGAAAAGAAGTAACGTTGAGGCCTCTTATCCCATTAGGTGGTGACCCCCTGGAGTCGGATGATGCAGCATGCATAACTTCAAGTCCTCCTGATCATTTTTGCTGACACCATTTGGTTTACTTTTTATCATAAGGGTGTAATGTCCTGCACCAGATAATGGCCGAAAATTGCCTAAAATAAGGTTTTTTGGGGTCTAGAGAGCTGAAAATAGAGGGAACCCAAAAAAGCTTGATGTCTTGCATAACTAGGCTGACGATGGGTCGACCGATATATCTTATTTGGGAGTTTTCTCATACCGGTGAGACAAAAAAACTGAAGTGATTTCAAAGATTAATTCCTGTGAACACAAATAAATACTCATCCTAAATAATAGTAATACTCCTCTGGACTTTATTCTTGTTGAAAAACAGAAGTAGGCTTTGTAGTTTACCGTTCACAGATCAGACTTAGTATATGGTCATGAAGTCCTAAACTGCCCCTCTCGAAACTGTATGACAAAAGCAAATGAACCGACATAATGTTTGGAAAGGATCAATAATGCACAGGAAATACAAAACAAAGAGGCTAAATTTGTTTGCTTTATGTATGAATCTTAATTACTGCATTTTCATTGATTTTGATTTTTTTTATTATTATTTAACTAGCCGACGCCCGCCGTAGCATACGGCGGTGTAAGAATAGCAACGGAAAACGGTGAGAAAGGAATTCAGAAATCAAGAAGAAATAAATACTTCTTGAAAGACGCAGTGTGCATGTAGAATTTCCGGCCAAGCAGGATTACATGTGAAAAATAAATCAGGCTTTCCAAATTTACGTACTATGGGCATGGCATCCTGATAGTTTTGTTGCATGTTTCTTGGACTTCCTGGAAATGTGGACGGTAATCTGATCATTTTGCCTACACGTACGTTGTTGTTTTCAGCATTTGCTTGCAGTGCGTCTGATAGTCCTTTGTATTGTTCCACGAGCAGATCTTGTTGATGTAATCTGAGATAGTTGAGATGCGCGCCCTCTGTTTTGACATACGCGTCTATGACATACTGTTGGAATAGTTTTCCGCTGGAGTGCAAAATACTAAATGTATTCCTCATTGCTAATCTGCACGTGTAAAATTGGCCTTATTTGCTTGGCGGTTCTTTTATCGGGAATATGTTGTAAATCTTTGTGCCAGCCAATGTCTCCGTAAGGGAATAAAAGTGGGTAAACCACAGGATCGCAATTCATATTGAGCGTGGAAATCTGTTTACAGGAGTTGCCTATGGGATTGATGCAAATGTTTCTTCCGGCAGGCGGTTCGCCATCTTCTCCGACAAAAATCGCTGCAACATCGGTGTGACATGTCGGGGCATTGTATCGTCGTAAATCCTGCCTAGGGTTTTCCTTGAAAACTGATCGTACAGATGCTGTTGGATTGGACTGAACGATTTCATGCATGTGTTTGTATGATTTAGCGAAGGGGTTGATGGTTCTGAGCATGGAATCTAGCTGGAGAAGTACATTTTCACTGCATGCAGAGTTTGCTTTATTTTGTAAGCGTACTTCAGTAGCTTGCGCTGTGTCAAAAACATACAACTGTCCATATACTGGAGAGGTAGAAGTGTTAGCGTATAGTGAAGAGATTTGGTGATAAATTTGCCCGTGTATTTTAAAACAGTATGGTCTGTGGCCAGGAGGTTGAGTTATCTGTGCACCCATGGAAGCAAACGCTAGAGAAGAGTTGTATTTTCGAATGTGTTCACGATAATTTTTAGCTTCTGATGTTTGCTGTGTAAGAAGCTGTTGTAAAGACACAGGTGGCTCCCGCAACGGTGGTAAAGCTACTTTACCGTTGTGGCATCACTTCGAGTACTTGTTGGATGTATTACGCTCAGCAGGCCAGTATAGTGCATGACATGGAAGAGGACGAATAGGAATCGAGAAATGCTGTGTCGGCTGTGTGTGGGCGGGACCGGTTTTGAAGTGGAAGCAGGACAAACCAAAAGAGAAATATATATAAGAGATTAGTCCTATTCTGCTTTGGAAAAAAGCATCAATCGAATAAAAGATTTTATTTCTTTTAGATCACGTTTTATACACCCTATTTTAGAGAACAGACATCGCTAGGCAGCTGCATTAAAGTCACAGATGTGCCACTCTAAAATTGTACACATCAGTACGACTGCTGATTTGACATACTATACCATGAACTCATGTTTTAAATTCAACATATACAGGTTTTATTTCCCTGATTGGATTTTACAACCTCTTGCTTTGGCCTGGAGCAGAATTCATTCCGATGAGTTGAACATGATAGGATAGTACACATATAAGGATTTTTTTTTCTTTCATGTAGTTATTAAAGCAAGGTTAGAACGAAAATGTTCAGGTGTTGGAATCTCTAGAAGTATTTAAAAAAAAATACAATAAATCTTCGGTGTCGGGAGAGATAATTACACTTTGCAATGTTATAATTACAAGGAAGATAAAGCATTTTTGGCTCATTAGCCTGAAACCCAGTGCCATTACTCCTGTATGCTACCCGGCAAAATAAAAAAGGTGAATCAAAATTGAAGACAATGGGATTTAAGGTTATAGCATGCAAGTGGCAGCAGGCACTTTGGCAGCGAGTTCCGCCAGTAACTTCATTACAGTGACAGTGTTATCAGAGCTGTGCTCACTCCAGCACACTCCAGATGACAAAGTGCCAGTGAAACAGTGGCAGTGTCAACCGATTGACTCTTAGAACAGTCCAGGATGCTTTATCAGATGTTAGCCTTTCCACAAAGCTTTAGTTCATTTTTTTGTTACTTTTTTGGCAGTTTGGCTTAGTGATGAAGATAACTGCCTGGAATGTGCAAACTTAACAGAAAATACCATTTTTACACTGTGGACGCTGGCCTGGACACAGACAGGCGGACATTGAAGGTTCAACCACCAACACATGTTTATTCATAATTTACTATATTACAAGTGCACACAACCCAGTACTCCGTACCAATCACCCTTCAAGTCCAGGCCTTTCTAATGCCTCTCTCTCTTCTGACCACCTCCACCCCTCTCCTCCAAGCTTCGTCCTCTTCCACCCGACTCCAGCCATCGAATGGAGGGAGGCGGCCCCTTTTATCTTCACCCAGATGTGCTGCAGATGCCTCCCAATGAGCTCCTGCCGGCACTCCCCGGTGTGGTGGAAGTGCCGGCTGTGCACCCGGAAGCACTCCGGGTGTCACTGGTCTTCCTCCCCCCAGCACTTCCGGGTGTGGTGGAAGTGCTGAGGACCAGAGCTCTCCAGGCATCTGGGTGCCCCCTGGCGGTGACCACGGGCCCCTATACGGTTGAGCTTCCATGCTCCTTTCCCATGGTCCCCATAACCACCAGGGCGGTCGCCCCCTCGTGGTCCAGAGGAGGCATATTCCCTCCTTCGGTCCTTCCAGGCGTCCCGGCTGGGTACTGCCCCCAGCCACTCGCCACAAAACCTACTTGATCAAATTCAGGATTACATCGATTCATTTTTACTTTCACATATACAAAATATATTGTAATCGTCCAAAAATTCGACCTTGAGATTTTGATGAAATCTCAAAGTTTTAGACCTCCCTTGAGTACGCTTTCAGTTATATCAGCCAAATTTTGCATACAATTATTAGCTACAAAACATTGATTTCTATCCACTTTTGGGCTATTTTCGTTAACCGGAAGTGATAATTTTTTATTCATGCAGCTGCAGAATCCGATTTATTCAACTGTACTTTTATAATAATTGTTCAGTATATTATTAATTTCATTTGATTTGTTGCTGATGGTTCTTTAATGTACATAATATAAAAATATAATCATTGTCTTACGGTTTACTCCACAACTATCCATCCCCATATCTGAGTATACGAGAACGTCTAGGGGAGACCACTCCTGATTTTTATAACAGTGTCTTATTGTGGAGAGTGGGATACATTGTGCATGTTTGAGCACAGTCAATGTGTTGAGAGATGTAAAAAAAACATTCAGACAGTTTGCCGTGACATGAGAAATGCATTATTTAAAAACTGTCATTTTAACTCCTGTTGCGATTGCATATGTTGACGCTGATAGCAAATAGCCTGGAGCACGGACAATCTGTTTATTGTGGACTCCCACTTGATTTTGAATGTCTAAACATCCTACAGGTATTTTGCGTCCAATGATCTAGGAAGAGGCACACTGATGAGCAGAGCAAGTTGGAAGATCATTTCAAAAATTATCATTCACTTATTGGTTTTTATCCAAATAAATATGTTGTAAGGCTATTGTTTTTACATTTAGACCCCTGCCCCATGGCTTCCATTTTAAAACGCAAGAACAGGCTAGGCATTTTTTAAAATGTTCTTAAAAATTCTTCATTTTTGAACACAAATTCATATGGCAAATTAATATATTTTATGATTATGAAGTACCTCTCTCTTGAAAAATACCAAATGTATCTTTTTTGTCTGTTAGAGCCTTGATTTGGAAAATAAAGACATTTTTGCCACACAAGTTCTTGAAGAAGTTGTTATTTTAAAAAATGTCAAGATTCCCAGAATAAATTACTCACGCGTATCATAGATCTGTTTGCTTCCATTTTGTTGGACAACACCAGTAAGTGAATGTGTTAATAACTTCTTCAGAGTTTAACAGAGTAAGTATAATTTTGTAACCTGGAAACCTTCCTTATTTCAGATGGAGTCATATAGTCTCCTCAAGAAATCTCTCTTTAGAAATATATCAGACCAGTCAAATGGAACGCATGGTGCCATTGTACGTATAAGTGCTCCTTTTGTAAATGAACTGAATGGAGGGTGTGGCATCATCCTCTCTTTAAAACTTGACCTTATGAAATACATTTCGCTCATTAAGGCTCAACAGCAGATTTGTTACTGGAACGCATGTAAATAAAAGGGAAATAGGCTGAAAATTTTAAGATTTTCTGTGGCCTCGATAATTCAAAGATTACCTAATGCTACAGGAAAACACTGTACTTACAGTGCAGTTGAATCATGTGGAGCATTCGATTTATGATTATAAAATCTCTAACTCCAGTTTTTATCTTTGTATTTGAAAGCATCCAGATTGCTTCGTTCCATGAAAAGTGGAAGTGGATGAATATGACGTGGGACTAGTAGCTCACAAAGAACTGCAAACACACACAACATTCTTTCACAGTAGTGAACCATATATATATATATATATATATATATATATATATATATATATATATATATATATATACAGTAATCCCTCCTCCATCACGGGGGTTGCGTTCCAGACCCCCCCGTGAAAGGTGAAAATCCGTGAAGTAGAAACCATATGTTTATATGGTTATTTTTATATTGTTATACTTGGGTCACAGATTTGCACAGAAACACAGGAGGTTGTAGAGAGACAGGAACGTTATTCAAACACTGCAAACAAACATTTTGTCTCTTTGTCAAAAGTTTAAACTGTGCTCCATGACAAGACAGAGATGACAGTTCCGTCTCACAATTAAAAGAATGCAAACATATCTTCCTCTTCAAAGGAGTGCGCATCAGAGAGAAAGAGAGAGAGAAAAAAAAGCAAACAGTCAAAAATCAATAGGGCTGTTTGGCTTTTAAGTATGCGAAGCACCGCCGGACAAAGTACTGTAGCTGCAAGGAAGGGAGTAAGTATTTTTCAGCATTTTTTTGAGGAGCGTCCGTATCCTCTAGGTCAGTGTGCGAACAGCCCCTCTGCTCACACCCCCTCCCGTCAGGAGCAGAGAATGTCAGAGCGAGCGAGCGAGCGAGAGAGAGAGAGAGAGAAAGCAAACAATCAAAAATCAATACGTGCTGTTTGATCTTTTAAGTATGCGAAGCACCATGCGGGAAGCATATCGCTTGCAAAGCAGCCACATGTAAGCCCAGCAAAGAAGGGAGCAATGTGAAGGTAATCTTTCAGCGTTTTTTGAGGAGCGGCCGTGTCCTCTAGGGGTGCGAACAGCCCCCGTGCTCACAATATATTTGAGGAGTTTTATTTAATACATAATACGCACAGTGGTTGGGTAGCTTCTCAGCCATCTGCCAATAGCGTCCCGTGGATTTCTGCGGACAATGGGTCTTTTAATTTCTGGTACACGCTTCCTCAGTTGGTTTGCCCAGTTGATTTCATACAAGATAGATAGATAGATAGATATGTGGATTTCTGCGGACAATGGGTCTTTTAATTTCTGGTACACGCTTCCTCAGTTGGTTTGCCCAGTTGATTTCATACAAGATAGATAGATAGATAAAGTATCTATCTATCTATCTATCTATCTATCTTGTATGAAATCAACTGGGCAAACCAACTGAGGAAGCGTGTACCAGAAATTAAAAGACCCATTGTCCGCAGAAATCCGCGAACCAGCAAAAAATCTGCGATATATATTTAAATATGCTTACATATAAAATCCGCGATGGAGTGAAGCCGCGAAAGTCGAAGTGCGATATAGCGAGGGATTACTGTATATATATATATACCATTTTTACTTGTGTACCACACACCCTTGTGTAAGACGTGCACCCTAATTTTTACAAAGAAAATTGCGAAAACCATTTTGCCCTGTGTATGACGCGCGTTGTGATTGTATACTGTAGGAAGCGTTTAGGGCACGTTTTCTGCGTAATGCCCTTCTGTTTTTGTTGCATGATGAAAGTTTTTCTTTCTTCTGTCGCATGAGAGAGAGAGAGCGCAAGCGAGCGAGCGAGACAGCCCAAATAGAAGAAGTAAACATTACAGAAAAAAATTTCCTCGTGTATGACATGCACCTGATTTTCTAATGCTGATTTTCAGGAAAAAATGTGCGTGTGGTACACGCGTAAATACGGTATTTATTTTTAATTGTGTTTTCCTGACTGTTATTATGAAATGAGACACCTATAATGTGTGTCTAGTTTTCTTTAGAAAAGGTTTTGATCCTTTATTCAAGGATTTCACTTTCTCAACAAGCCTAAAAGGCCTTCTTTGACCTCAATGTTTCTACTATATATAGAGAATGTCATGGCGAGAGGCTTGGCCAATTTTTGAAGAAGAGCTGAAACTTGATCAGTAGAAAACTTGACTGCTGTGTTGGTCATCATTGAAGATACTGTGACACGAACCCCACAAGTTCAGGCATCTTATCCAGGGGATTTAAATGTAATTCCAGATGCAGAATGTTCTTGCTATCATTTTGAATTTTATTTTTTTCTGGCAGCTTATTCCTTTTCCGATATGGCGCCCAGGTTTGTCACTTTTAAAGAGCTGCCCACTTTGCTGTGTCTTTATCCAAGTTGCAGATCACAAAAAACCCTCTGCTAAACCTGTTGTGTGTGTTTCTCATTTTCTGATTTGGTCTCTTGGGTTCCTGACTTTTCTTTTGTCTTTCTGACCTCGATTTTCATCCTTTTCTTTGGCTTCATTGGTTCATCACTTATCGATCTCCCAATTTTGCCCCGTTTTTGTTTCACTTCTCTCTTCTGGTTTGCCTTTTAAAAATCTTGTCAGTTTACTGGCACAACAGTTCTAAAGCACTGAAATTTGGTCATGTCTTATTAATTATGGGTCATTTTACTATTAATGCTTTAAGATTTGACAAAAGAAAATTTCTGTGGCTAAAGAAGTCTGAAAAAATAAACAATCCATATGTTATGAGGAAATTGAATTGCTTGTGGTGAAGGGCTAATAATGCTGTACTGAAATTAAGACACCAAAGAGGACAAGAGTGCTTGATCGCAGGAAATATTTAAACCGGGAAGGCTAAACGTTTGAGCAACAAAACCAATGCAATTCATTAGTCAAAAAACAAACCAAATGTCCTGACTACATAAAAGTTCTTTCCATAAATAAGTAATAAAAACATTTGTCATTGGTGTTTTAAATATCTAGTAATTTGGGCACTGATTACCACAACACCCTCTTAAGCTAAAAGCCAAAAGTATCTTCAGGAGATTTGTCAGTTATAATGAAAGCAATCGCTCTTTGTTCTGAGAGAAATGTTTTCGCTTTTGGCACGCTGTCATGATTAGGTCATGTGATTTTATTTTATAAATTCAATCATCTTGACCACTATTTTCTCTTAACCACTGCTTTCAGGTCTTTCTGTTGCTGCCAATTTAAGAGCCATCATTAGTACATTAGTACCGCATCCTGCATTTCTAGGGGGTGTGGTTTCAAGGGTCGTGACCTGTGGGTAACTGGTGTGACGGGATTAAGGGTTAACTGGGGGCTCCATTTGTTTTTTGATCAGTGGATACAATGTCAAAAAGAAAATAACTTGCCATTGTGCTTCTTGTTAGTTTCATTCGATTTCACCTTATTTCCTGCTTTCTCGACTTCAGTTGTTGTCTATCGATAGGATTTGGTAGCTAGATTTATTTTTATGTGCTTCTCCCTGTTAGCTTAGTAAAAAAAAAAAAGTCATTTGTCTGCTCCTCAACAGGACACACAGGTTCCTGTCCATGCTTATGTTTAATTTCATTTATTCTGCCTTCTTTGTTCTTTTTTCATTGTCAATGATTAATTTCCATTTTTTTAATAATATTGTTCTATTCATTTATTTTTTGATTATGTATAATTTACCATTTTTATTCTGTTTGGTTATTGTTTGTCTTATTGTTCTTCTTGTTCCTCTGTATTTTGTGGGTGGTTCCCCAAGAGGTGGGGCCACCAGTCTGTCTCTGTTGAGGGACTGCCCCCAAGCTCTATGAAGCCTTATGGGTAATGTAGTTGCTTGTGGTTCAGTTGAATGTGCCCCAGTGAAGATGGTGGTCATAGTTGTTGTTTTTATTGGCAGTAAAGATTTGGCTCTTGTTTTAGCTTTGTTTTTCTGTTTTGTTTTTTTTACTTCTCTTCACTGGCTGTTAATTTATCTTTCTGGACTTGTGTATTTAGGTCTTTGTTACGTGGGAATGCCTATTAGGTCATTCCTTTTGCATGTTTTTGCCATTTTGAGTATTTTATTATATATTCTTTCAAGTTTAGAACTAAACCTTACTTTTATAAAGATTCTTTGTTTACTGTTTTTGTACAAGCCAGGGGTTGACAGTGATCCCCTTCCTAGAGGGGCATTTTGAGTGTATTTTGGGACACTTCACAGTATATTTTTGAACTTTAAGAGTTAAGTATATTTTAGCACAGTGTAGGCCAAAGCCAGCCTCTCAAGTTGAAGATAGGCTGCTTTTTAGTGTACCTCCTCTGGGCTAGCTGGTAGGTGTCAGGCCTGCTTCTCTGGCTAGTTTTGAAGGCCTCATACCACTTTGGTGTTTTTCACATGAGTATTCATAGCAAGCTCATCTTCTTAATACATAATTCTCCTCACTCACTCACTCACTCACTCACTCATGTCCGTCCGAAGCCGAATGCGCAGTCGCCTTCTGCGCAGCTGCCTGAAAAACCTTACGAGACCGACATCCAACCCCAACATCGCGGCAGACGGTGGATTTACGGCCGCAAAAATTCAAAGAGAAAGGCGACTTTGATTAAAGCTCTAGAGGCCTGAAAGGCGATTTCAACTACAGCTCAAGGCCTAATTACGCATTCTGATTCAATTATGCATTCATTCAATACACCTATATCAGGTTTGTGGTGCTTATACTTATTACTATTCCATATTGTACTGGAACATTCATCATTCAATATTATACTATAGGCCTGGAAAATTCATCAACTAACAGTACAAGCCTGTACAGTAATGAGTAAAGCAGACTACAATCATTACAAAACAACTTCTTCGTTACTTATCATTTGTTCTTCATACACTGCTGACACAAACTCGTGCCCGTTTCATCTTACGTTGTCGAAACGGGCTCTTTGTCTAGTTTTCTATAATGAATCCCATTCTGCCATGAATTTCTTTAAAAATCAAGGAATCTTGCACTATATTTCCTTGTTTCTCTACTTCTTCATCAGCTATTCAGAATGACCATTCTTTAAATGGTTTTCAAAAGATGCTCTTTCAGGTTGCATCAGATCTTTACCTGGTCCATTGGAATACGATCTGAAGATATATTCCCAAGTTCCTGCCTTTTCATGCACTTGACTCTTAACCCTGAATATCTTGACCTATTGTTGAAATGCAGGTTCTGTTTATCTTTTTTTAATGCTGTGACTTCACCAGAACTGAATTCATCACTAGGTTATGAAGTTCTGCCACAGCACCAAGGAAATACACTTTTTAACATGTAGTCTTTTATTTATTGAACCAACTCTAAAATATTAATCTGCTCTACATGTCAGTAAGGCTTGGTCTCAAAGGTAAAAAGAACCTTACCAGGACCAGACAAGAGGAAGAAATGAGTCATTGTGGTGGGGATTTCTCAACTCGGTTTTCTTTGTTGACTTTGCAGGACAATTTACCATAAAACCATATTTGTTTTGCTTGGGTCAGGAAGATGAAACATAGTTCAAAGGTGTTTTTGTGCAAATTCTTTCTGGTAAGATGTAAGACCACTCCACTTCCTGTTAAGACGTAGGCAACTGTAAGCTAAATAAATCATTTGTCATGTCAGCCACCCATACACATTAAATGGAAGACACTGTGCCAAATTAACCATAAAAGGTAGTAAGAGCTGAGTGGCCAAGCCTTGTGGCCTAGCGATCATGTTGGGCCTTAGAAGTTTATGGATGTGCTTTAGCTGATGTGCCTTTTGCCAGGCAGGTAAGATAGCATGAGAAACATCTAAGATCAATTGACATATCCCACCAACTACCATAAATATTACAGTGCATTGAAGTGTGTGGACCTGGGATTTTAAAGTGAATCCTTAAACTGAATTAAGTCAGTTCAATGAATGGGTGGATGGTTATTGTCACAAATAGTTACAGAAAAGTAACTTCGTTTATTGGTTCCAGTTTCTTCTTAAATAATATTTCTTGTATCCAAATTATACCCGTGTTATCTAATAGTTAGCGTATTCCAACTTCATCCCTTAGGGAGGTCAGACCTCCATGATGAATGGCTAGATGTGCTTTAAAGTTTTCCCAGAAATGATTATCTCCAACAGCAATGCTGAAACTCTATAACTAACTGCACAAATGTCTTGACTGTAATTTGTCTTATAGATAAAGACGAACACGTCTTCTGCCTCCTAGCTTGCCATTAAACTAGATCAATCTGTCCAGCTCTCTTCTAACTTTCTCTCCCTCTATAGTGTCAGGACACAGTAACCTAATGGGAAGCAGTGGCAAGTAATTTGAATGCAAATGAGAGTGGGAATTGATGGAAAAATCTCCGTAGAATGCTAATCTGCAGATATTGGGCTAGGAAGAGAGATAAGGTAGCATTTCAAATAAAACGCTATCTATAAAGGAGACGAAAATACAATTATTGATCAGTTACAGAGAATTACCAGGAGCCTTTCTCCTATAAATGCTAATTGATTAGCAATTTTAATTATTACAGTTTGCATTATGAACATTTTTAAATAAGTAGTAAAAATGAAGGACTTAAATTGCATATAATTGCACAGATAATTTGCTTTAAAAATATTTTTACTATGTAAGGAACCTGTAGGACAACATTTGAGTAGAGTTCAAGAAACGAACTGAGTGGACTCACTAAGATAACCTCAAAAATATTGAGAAATAATGCATACGTAGTATCCCTATAGGCAACTAGTTCTTAATCATTTTACGTTTGGTTTTTGGTGGTTATGAAGCTCCTCACAAAGATAAAGAAAACCCGTAGAGAAGAAATGGGTAAATTTTTTAATGGTGAGAGTGGGCAGAACTTCAACTCTGGCGAGTAATATGGTAAACTTTATTTTCATGTTGTGTGAAACTGAAAAGATATCAACTGATTTGCCAAAATATCAAATCCTACTAAATCCAATGTAATTTGATAATAGATTTTTAATTAGTATAATTAGGTTGCCAGCCTCCTTAGCAGAAAATTCAATAAAACTTATAGGCTGCCTTGACCCTGAAAGCTACATTCATTTCTCATCATTAGCTTCTGCACCTTTCACTTATTCTGGTATTTGCTGAATGTGTCATTGTCATCAGCTTTATCAGGCCCACTCACTCAACTGAACGATAAAGTCTTAAGCAACCATTTATCTTCATCTTCTCTATGTTTATCTCAATCATCTACATGTATAATGGTTTGCCACATTTTCTGCTGTGAATTATTCTTATATATTAATGGCTTTGGGCAATCACTGTCACTGTTTGCCCCACTTTGGATTCTGAACTTATATGTTCATAATTCCATACAGTGAAAAGATATGAAACATACTGTAGCATGTCCCAGTTATTCTTTAAAGGAGGCCATTGAGTGTATGAGGGGGTTTATTGGAATGCTAGGGATGGAGCAGGCAAGCAGGAGGAAAAGAGAAAGACCAAAGAGGAGGTTTATGAATGTGTGAGAAAGGTGTGACTGAGCAAGAGGAAGATGGAAAATATGGCTGTGGTGACCCCTACTGCACTCTTGTATCAGTTTCTCACCTGAACTCTGTTATACTGTGTGTGGTAAAATTAGACATAAGAGGTAGATGATTTTAAAGTGCTGGGGTCTGTCCAGGCACCCTGTTTAAGTCAACGTGAAATCAATTTGAAGAGAAAGTAAACTCCAATAACAATAATGGATGTCTGTTGCTCGTTGACAGGCTGTATTAACTGGCTCTCCCTGAGTCTCGTTTTCCTTAATTTGGATGTTCTCCCATCGGAGATACGTCCTTCTTGAAGGCGGTTCATGAGTGAATGCTGACTTCCAGAGTTGTCGTTCTTTAAATAGGTCCTGGGGGGAAGAGGCGGGGCCTTCGGGCAAAACCCAAAAGTGACGTCAGAAGTCATCTCACGACTCACTCTTAGCAGATGAAAAAGAAGGAGGCGTCAGTGGTCACACGGCCTCAGGTGTGTGGGGCACAGATGAAACCTTACCAGAGCCTTGTAATTGTGCACACGTGTGACAGTGTGTATACTGTATCAGTTTACAGTTTTTTATCAGTACTGTATATAAATATATATTGTAAATGCAGAACAGAGATTGGATTATGTAAAAATATTTGGATATTCTAGATATTCTAATTGCTGTAGGCAGATAGGGAATGGGGATTTTTATTTTCAAAAGTTAAAGTAGGAGAACACAAATATGGCTTCCTCAACAGTTATTTATTTATTGACTGAAGCAAAGATGAGGCAGTTGGGGATCCAATCTAATTTTGAACAGTAGAGTTGGAAAATGAATTGCTGAGTCCGAGGTAAGGTCGTTACTTATGTTATGACACAATAAGGCAGATGACAGAGAAGGTTAAAACCTCACAAGGACCTGGAGATGTGAGAGAGAATGAGGGCAAAAATCACAGCAGAATGAACACCACCAGGGGATTACCAGCTGAGCGAGCGGGGTGGTCCTGGCCTAGACCGGAAGTGCTACTCAGAGGCACTAGATTGAGCACTGGAAGTACTCCCGAGTTAGGAGTTAAAAGAGAAAGCCCTCTTCTTATCCTGGGATGTCGGGAGAGGAGAAGGGCAATACTTGTCTGGGAGGAGTGGAGGAGTAAAGGGAAAAGGAGTTGTGCTGTGCTGTAATTTGAACAGAAGAAGCCTGTATGAAGGTATTGTCTAAACTGAAAGCACTTTATTTGTTTGGGTACAATCTGGGGTTTGGGGCTCTGTGGTGTCCCCTAGAGGTCACAACAAACACAAAGTATCACCTTTAACATCTGCAAATCTGAGATGAACTAAAAAAAGATTTAAAGCTGTCACTGCAGTAAAATCAACTCTTAACTTGATTTTTATGATGTAATAGGCAGGAGCTTTATTCCAGTGTTTAATGTATTTGCTCGCATATTCTGCACTTAATGTTACTGTAAAAGTTTCTACTTGAATCTGTTAGTTTTGAAATAAAATTCTACTCAGACAAATATATGAAAGCTTTATTTTAAATTTGAAAGATGTTTACATCACAATGTGCACTGAAAGGCTCAGCTGAGTCTGTCAGTACTGTAATGCTGTAGCTCTGTTGGTAGCCACCAGAGGGCAGCAGTGAACCCATGACACAGTGTCATGCTACCTCCCCTGATAGTAGATTGCTGCAGAAGTATGAAGGACCTAACAGGCCATAATTCATATGTTTATGATGTATAGATGTCCTTTTTATATTATTGACTTTACTAGTACCTATTACTACTTTATTTGTTCTTGTAGTTGTGGTTTATTGGTGTATGTGGCAAATACAGGAACTGCCTAAAAGGAATTCTTACTCGCAGGAGCAACATAAGTTCTATATGTTACCAAATACAATGCACTGTACGGTATTACTCTTTGAGGGCTGAATATTTTTTCCAAACAACACAGTTTACTGAAAAGCACAAAAAGCAATATTTTCACCCAGAAATCAACATAAAATGTCTGTTACTGCAAGCTATGGCCACCGGTTCACCAGGAATGCGCAGCAGGCTGGCTGCCATGCCATCTTTTGTGCCAGGCAGTGCATCGCAAGTGCAGTGCATCACAATCTGGTTTGTACCTCTTGTCATTGTAAGTGGTCGGGCCTCCCAGGCGAATATTGCCGTAGGTGCGTCAGCCACACAAACCTGTTCAGCACCTCGATCAGCTGGGGTTTGATCAACTTGGGATTGATTAGTTTATGCTGGTACCTCACATTCATTTTCGATCAATTGGAGTCTGACAAATCAGAGTCCAATACAGCAATAACATGCAAAACGTCATCCATGGAGTATTTTGCTTTACGCATGCATGTCGGTCTATCGCCAGATGTCGATACCATTTTTTGCTATTGTTTTCTCATCGCTACTGACACGACCGCAGGGAATCTCAGTCAGACCAATGAAGCAAACCTTTCTTCTAGCAAAGAGAGTCCATCTAAAACATAACGGCAGGTTTTGTAACCATTTACAGCTGATTACCACCATCAACCCTTCCTTTTGACAAAAGTCGACATCCATCCTGAAAGAGTTAATGAAATGCAAAAAACATCTGAAAAGTGTTAAAGATACGCAGCAATGCATGGACAAGACCGTAAGGCCGTCATATTTTTGTACTGCAGGAAGACACCTATGCAGTGTGGCCTGCAGGGGGCGCACCAGCTGCCTAAACCTGACACAGACTGACACCAGGCATAAGTTCCAAGCACAACGCACATTCATTTGGTGGGAAAGGCTTCCCAACACTCATTTCCCACAAGCAGCACAGCACAATAAAGAACACTTTACACCACTTTCTTGTTGCCTTCTTCTCAGCTTTCTCTCTCCCTTTTTCTCTCTCTCGGTCGGTCGTCTTCACTCCTCCTTCAGTAAGCGTCATCCTCTCCCTCACTCCCGATGCTGGCTCCCTGAGTAGTGGCAGCCGCCTCCTTTTAAGCCACACCTGGGGGCACTCCAGGTGGCCCATTAGCAAGTTCCTGAAGTACTCCCAGGTGTTGCGAAAGCCTGACATAATAGGCCCCTGCAGCCTCCGCAGCTCCCCCTGGTGGCACCCATGGAACCCAACAGGGCTGCAATGAACTCCAACTCCCAGCATGCCCTGCAGGAATCCGTGGTGCCACAGCAACTCAGGGGGGCTGCCCTCTAGCATTCTGGGAGATGAACACACTCTCTCCACAAATTGAGTTTTCATGATCTCATTGGTATGTTCTTCTGTTGGAGGGAATTCCTCTAAGAATCCTCACAGGTGGCGCAGTGGTAGCGCTGCTGCTTTGCAGTAAGGAGACTGTGGAAGACTGTGGGTTCGCTTCCCGCTTCCTCCCTGTGTGGATAGCGCTTTGAGTACTGAGAAAAGTGCTATATAAATGTAATGAATTATTATTATTATTATTAAGATACTTTCACTTTATCATGATCTTTTCACGATATAAGTTCATTATCTTCATCTCCATCTTAATCATCATCATCATTAGTCAATGTGCACTGAGCCCACATAAATTATATCAGCCCGTGTTTCAAAACCGATGGCTTTCTGCCTTTCATTTCTTGTTCTTCTGCCAAGTGTTTCATTTCCATTCTTTTCTGCTTAAAGGAGTCACCATAACCATTCTGTACTCAGGTAAGCTTTACTCACTTGCCTGTCTGTCTGTTGAGTTGAAGAAGTAGCCATTTAAGACACAGCAGTGCCAATCCAACCCGCTGTTTCAAGTATTGAGAATCAATAGCAAAACGGCATCCTTTCATCATGGCAAATGTAGACAAGAGGTAAGACAGAACCAAAAAAGCAATGAATGAACAGGAAAATGTGCGTACTGCACGCCATCCTTCCAATGTAAATCAAAAGACCGAGAAGTAAAGAAGCTGGTGCAATTTGTCATTGCATGGCGAAATTAACAAGCCTCCTTGATGACTGGCCCACCCATGAATTCAACATGAGTAATCACACTGTACGCTATTTACTTCAAAGTGCCCTGCTGATTTTTACACGCGTTCAAATGCCTAGAAATTGCTGGCTTGGCCATCCCAGTAACTAGAAGTCAGGGAGCAGCAGGAGCAGCAGCGGAGGGTTTAATTTGCCTGTGGCTGTTGTTTTTGGTTGAAGCTGATTTGCTGAGCGGGAGAGAGAGAAAGAGAGTGAGTAAGAGTGTGAGAGAGAGAAAGAGAGAGAGACGGAAAGACTGAAAGAGAGAGAGAGACTGGGAGAGAGAAAGAGAGAGAGACTGAGAGAGACTGAAAGAGAAAGAGAGAAAGAGTGATAGAGAGAGAGACAGAGAGAGAGACTGAGAGAGAAAGAGAGAGACAGAGACAGAGGGACTAAGAGAGAGAGAGAGAGAAAAAGAGACTGAAAGAGAGAGAGAGAGATGGAGAGAAAAACACTGAGAGAAAGACTGACAGAAAGAGTGATAGAGAGAGAGACAGAAAGAGAGAGACTGAGAGAGAGAGGGAGAGAGAGATAGATGGACTAAGAGAGAGAGAAAGAGAGACAGAGAGAGAAAGACTGAGAGAGGGAATGAGAGAGAGAGAGACAGACAAACAGAGAGAGAGAGAGACAGAGACTGAAAGAGAAAGAGAGAGAGAGAGAGACAGAGGGACTAAGAGAGAGAGATAGAGAAAAAGAGACTGAAAGAGAGAGAGAGAGAGAGATGGAGAGAAAAAGACTGAGAGAGGGAAAGAGTGATAGAGAGAGAGAGAGAGAGAGACTGACAGTAAGAGTGATAGAGAGAGAGAGAGAGACAGACAGAGGGACTAAGAGAGAGACAGAAAAAGAGAAAAAGAGAGAGAGACTGAGAGAGAGAGGGAGAGAGAGATAGAGGGACTAAGAGAGAGAGAGAAAGAGAGACTGAAAGAGAGAGAAAGACTGAGAGAGGGAATGAGAGAGAGAGACAGACAGAGAGAGAGAGACTGAGAGAGGCAGACTGGGAGAGAGAGAGGGGGGCTAAGAGAGAGAGACTGAAAGAGAGAGAGACTGGGAGAGAGAAAGACTGAGAGAAATAAAGAGAGAGAGACAGAGGGACTAAGAGAGAGAGAGAGAGACTGAGAGAGAGAGAGAAAGAGAGACTTAGAGAGACTGAAAGAGAAAGAGTGATAGAGAGAGAGACAGAGAGAGACTGAGAGAGAAAGAGATAGAAAGACAGAGGGACTAAGAGAGAGAGAGAAAGAGACTGAAAGAGAGAGAGAGACTGGGAGAGAAAAAGACTGAGAGAGAGAGAGAGTGATAGAGAGAGAGAGAAACTGACAGAAAGAGTGATAGAGAGAGAGAGAGAGAGAGAGACAGACAGACAGACAGACAGACAGACAGACAGACAGAGGGACTAAGAGAGAGACAGAAAGAGACAGAGAAAGGGAGAGACTGAGAGAGAGAGAAAGACTGAGAGAGGGAATGAGAGAGAGAGACAGACACAGAGAGAGAGAGACAGAGAGAGGCAGACTGGGAGAGAGAGAGGGGGGCTAAGAGAGAGAGACTGAGAGAGAGAGAGACCAGAGGAAGAGAAGGAGAGAGAGAGAGAGAGAGAGAGAGAGAGAGATAGAGAGGGAGGCTGAGAGAGAGACGGCACTCAGAGTCCACACTGAACAATGTGCAGTCAATGGGCTTTTTAAATAAGGAGCAGATTTTCAAATTACGCTGGGAATTTGAATGCCAAATAGCTGCTATTCATTTGCAGTCCCCGGCTCATGCTGACCCTGACTGAGCTATTATAACATGCTTGTTCAATGCTCAAGGTCGCTGAAGCCCATCAAAGCAAGAGTAACTTCTCCTTTCATTGAGTGATGCACAGCCAAGTCAAGATAATTCAGATGAAAGTGTAATTCTTAAATGTACATGTTAGTCACACAGGTTAAACTGGAACAGTTATATAAATGTTCACTTGTTATTAGTAATAACAATATTATTATTATCTTCTTTCTTTCTTTCTTTCTTTCTTTCTTTCTTTCTTTCTTTCTTTCTTTCTTTCTTTCTTTCTTTCTTTCTTTCTTTCTTTCTTTCTTTCTCAGTTTGTGCTTATTGCTTTTTACCAGGAGCCAAATT
This sequence comes from Erpetoichthys calabaricus, assembly GCF_900747795.2. Taxonomy (NCBI): domain Eukaryota; kingdom Metazoa; phylum Chordata; class Cladistia; order Polypteriformes; family Polypteridae; genus Erpetoichthys; species Erpetoichthys calabaricus. The sequence goes on along the minus strand of NC_041411.2, from coordinate 64,647,909 downwards.
ACTTTCTTAGTTCTTGTTGTCCAATGGTCAGGACTTAATGAAGTACGTGGGCAATCTCAAGGAGGGCGGTCCTCTGCCCCTTGGTGGCACTTGCTTTACCTGGCAGTTCATCAAGATATTTTTGGAGAACTAGTCAAGCAGTTACAAGTGCTCCAATTGTGACTGGAATCATACGAGCCCTTGTGTTCTACATGTGCAATCTCAAGGTCTTTCTACCTCTTTCATTGAGATATCCGCATCATCTGGAGTGACTACATTGATTGCTTCTGTCATCAACAATGATGTCCAGTCAGTTAGCTCCAATGGTATGATCAGTGTTCACGACCACATCGTACATAATGGTGGTGTTTCCATCAGGATGACCTTTTAGGGCTGGTGATCATCCCAATGATCAGTCACTGGAAGACCAAGCTCATGAAGTATTGACAAGTGCATGCAGCTAGCTATTGGATTTTGTTGATTCTTTTGGCACTGAGAATCCAGCAGAAACATAATTGATGTGCTCTTCTTGTTACTAGTTTATCCCACACTTGCTGCTAAAATCCATCTTGAGATTATTCGGGTGCAGTGTGAGTTGGGTGGTGGCCGAAGGCGGGGACCTTGGCGGTCCGATCCTCGGCTACAGAAACTGGCTCTTGGGACGTGGAATGTCACCTCTCTGAAGGGGAAGGAGCCTGAGCTAGTGCGCGAAGTTGAGAGGTTCCGGCTAGATATAGTCGGACTCACCTCGACGCACAGCTTGGACTCTGGAACCAATCTCCTTGAGAGGGGCTGGACTCTCTACCACTCTGGAGTTGCTCCCGGTGAGAGGCGCCGAGCAGGTGTGGGTATACTTATTGCCCCCCAACTTGGAGCCTGTACATTGGGGTTTACCCCGGTGGACGAGAGGGTAGCCTCCCTTCGCCTTCGGGTGGGGGGACGGGTCCTAACTGTTGTTTGTGCGTATGCACCGAACAGCAGTTCGGAGTACCCACCCTTTTTGGAGTCCCTGGAGGGGGTGCTAGAGGGCATACCTTCTGGGGACTCCCTCGTTCTGCTGGGAGACTTCAATGCTCACGTGGGCAATGACAGTGAGACCTGGAAGGGCGTGATTGGGAGGAATGGCCCCCCTGATCTGAACCCGAGCGGTGTTTTGTTATTGGACTTCTGTGCTCGTCACGGATTGTCCATAACGAACACCATGTTCAAGCATAGGGGTGTTCATATGTGCACTTGGCACCAGGACACCCTAGGCCTCAGTTCGATGATCGACTTTGTGGTCGTGTCGTCGGACTTGCGGCCACATGTCTTGGACACTCGGGTGAAGAGAGGGGCGGAGCTGTCAACTGATCACCACCTGGTGGTGAGTTGGCTTCGATGGTGGGGGAGGATGCCGGTCAGGCGTGGTAGGCCCAAACGTGTTGTGAGGGTCTGCTGGGAACGTCTGGCAGAGCCCCCTGTCAGAAGTAGCTTCAACTCCCACCTCCGGCAGAACTTCAACCACATCCCGAGGGAGGTGGGGGACATTGAGTCCGAATGGGCCATGTTCCGTGCCTCTATTGTTGAGGCAGCTGACCGGAGCTGTGGCCGTAAGGTGGTCGGTGCCTGTCGTGGCGGCAATCCCCGAACCTGCTGGTGGACACCGGCGGTGAAGGATGCCGTCAAGCTGAAGAAGGAGTCCTACAGGACCCTTTTGTCCTGTGGGACCCCGGAGGCAGCTGATAGGTACCGGCAGGCCAAGCGGAATGCGGCTTTGGTGGTTGCTGAGGCAAAAACTCGGGCGTGGGAGGAGTTTGGGGAGGCCATGGAGAATGACTTTCGGACGGCTTCGAGGAGATTCTGGTCCACCATCCGGCGTCTCAGGAAGGGGAAGCAGTGCAGTGTCAACACTGTATATGGTGGGGATGGTGCGCTGCTGACCTCGACTCGGGACGTTGTGGGTCGGTGGGGGGAATACTTCGAAGACCTCCTCAATCCCATTAACATGCCTTCCAATGAGGAAGCAGAGCCTGGGGACTCAGAGGTGGGCTCCCCCATCTCTGAGACTGAGGTCACCGAGGTGGTCAAAAAACTCCTTGGTGGCAGGGCCCCGGGGGTGGATGAGATACACCCAGAGTTCCTCAAGGCTCTGGATGTTGTAGGACTGTCTTGGCTGACACGCCTCTGCAACATCGCATGGACATCAGGGACAGTGCCTCTGGATTGGCAGACCGGGGTGGTGGTCCCCCTCTTTAAGAAGGGGGATCGGAGGGTGTGTTCCAACTACAGAGGGATCACACTCCTCAGCCTCCCTGGAAAAGTCTATTCAGGGGTCCTGGAGAGGAGGGTCCGTCGGATAGTCGAGCCTCGGATTCAGGAGGAACAGTGTGGTTTTCGTCCTGGTCACGGAACAGTGGACCAGCTCTATACCCTTAGCAGGGTCCTGGAGGGTGCATGGGAGTTTGCCCAACCAGTCTACATGTGTTTTGTGGACTTAGAAAAGGCATTCGACCGTGTCCCTCGGGGAATCCTGTGGGGGGTACTCCGAGAGTATGGGGTACCGGCCCCCCTGATAAGGGCTGTTCAGTCCCTGTACGATCGGTGCCAGAGCTTGGTCCGCATTGCCGGCAGTAAGTCGAACCCGTTTCCAGTGAGAGTTGGACTCCGCCAGGGCTGCCCTTTGTCACCGATTCTGTTCATAACTTTTATGGACAGAATTTCTAGGCGCAGCCAGGGTGTTGAGGGGGTCCGGTTTGGTGGGCTCAGGATTGGGTCACTGCTTTTTGCAGATGATGTTGTCCTGTTTGCTTCATCAGGCCGTGATCTTCAGCTCTCTCTGGATCGGTTCGCAGCCGAGTGTGAAGCGGCTGGGATGAGAATCAGCACCTCCAAATCCGAGACCATGGTCCTCAGCCGGAAAAGGGTGGAGTGCCCTCTCAGGGTTGGTAGCGAGATCCTGCCCCAAGTGGAGGAGTTCAAGTATCTCGGGGTCTTGTTCACGAGTGAGGGAAGAATGGAGCGTGAGATCGAAAGGCGGATCGGTGCGGCATCCGGAGTAATGCGGGCATTGCATCGGTCTGTCGTGGTGAAAAAGGAGCTGAGCCGCAAGGCGAAGCTCTCAATTTACCAGTCGATCTATGTTCCTACCCTCACCTATGGTCATGAGCTATGGGTAGTGACCGAAAGAACGAGATCGCGAATACAAGCGGCTGAAATGAGTTTCCTCCGCAGGGTGTCTGGGCTTTCCCTTAAATATAGGGTGAGAAGCTCAGTCATCCGGGAGGGGCTCAGAGTAGAGCCGCTGCTCCTCCGCATCGAGAGGAGTCAGATGAGGTGGCTCGGGCATCTGATCAGGATGCCTCCTGGACGCCTCCCTGGTGAGGTGTTCCGGGCACGTCCAACCGGGAGGAGGCCCCGGGGAAGACCCAGGACACGCTGGAGGGACTATGTCTCTCGACTGGTCTGGGAACGCCTTGGGATTCTCCCGGAAGAGCTAGAAGAAGTGGCCGGGGAGAGGGAAGTCTGGGCATCTCTGCTCAAGCTGCTGCCCCCGCAACCCGACCTCGGATAAGCGGGAGACAATGGATGGATGGATGGATTATTCTTCTCATGCCATGAGGAGACTCTGTATCTGGCCCTTCAGCTCACAGCCTCATAACCATCCAAAGTTCAGTTTCTTGTTGACATAGTTGTTTGGTGTCTGTCTGTCTGTAGAACTTACCATGGAGTGGTCTCAATGAGATGGGTTGTTTTCATCAATTTTTACTATTATCTTGACTGAGGGTAATTAACTAAATTTGCCTGACATCAGTGGGTGTGCATTTGTGTCTACTGACCGAAAGATCTCCATGCAGGATCATTTCTTCTCTTGCTCCTGTTACTACCGGTCTCTGCAAGCTGACTTCTTTTTTCAGCTGCTCCCGTTAGGGGTTGCCACAGTGGATCATCTTCTTCCATATCTTTCTGTCCTCTGTATCTTGCTCTGTTACACCCATCACCTGCATGTCCTCTCTCACCACATCCATAAACCTTCTCTTAGGCCTTCCTATTTTCCTCTTGCCTGGCAGCTCTATCTTTAACATCCTTTTCCCAATATAACCTGCATTTCTCCTCTGCACATGTCCAAACCAACATAATCTCACCTCTCTGACTTTGTCTCCCAACCGTCCAACTTGAGCTGACCCTCTAATGTCCTCATTTCTAATCCTGTCCGTCCTTGTCACACCCAGTGCAAATCTTAACATCTTTATCTCTGCTACCTCCAGCTTTGTCTCCTGCTTTCTGGTCAGTGCCATCGTCTCCAACTCATATAACATAGCTGGTCTCACTACCGTCCTGTAGACCTTCCCTTTCACTCCTACTGATACCCATCTGTCACAAATTACTCCTGACACTCTTCTTCACCCATTCCACAGATCCTCTAATACAAACAGTGATGTGAGAAATTAAATGAACTGTCTGATTGATGGAAGTTGCTGCAACATTTTAGTTATTCTCCTGGCACGTCCACATCCCATTAGCAACCATGTTTGGGTAATTGTGGATTTGTAAATTGCCCCAGCATGTGTAAGGGTGGGTGCAGGCATTGAAGGCCTTGTTCTGGTCAGGTTTCCTTTCTAGGATTGGATCCTATAATGGATAACACAGGTTTATAAAATGAACAGATAAATGGGCAGATAAATTCCATGCAAGTTGATTTTTCTCCCCTTGGTTTGATACCTTCGGATTTATGTTACAAGCACTTAGGCTTTGTTCAACCTACATTACGCTTTCATTATTAATTTAGCAGATGCTTTTATCCAAAAGGTGAGATACAACTGTTTTCATGTTCCGACTGTTGGAGCCCTAGCAGGCTGAGTGACTTGCACAGGATCATGTTGCGAATCCATGGTGAGGATTGAACCTGCCGCCTTAAGACAATGATATCAGTTGGGCCAGATAAAGATTAGTAAGGCTTGTAAAACGCTACGCCATTACATTACATGGTTTTAGACAAAGAAGGAATAGAAACCTCTGCTTTTATCCCTGACTCGTAAGTAGGCTTTATAGAGGATGCTTTAAACTTTTCAATGGTGTTAATTGGTGAAATTCACTTAAGAGTTTTTCAGCAGCCAAATATGAAATGTCTTGGCAAATGTTTACTAAATATTTTCCTGATAATTTGCCCTACAGCTGGGTTAGACGCACTTTTTTCTCCCAGCGTCTCATGATGCTTTTGCAAGGCCAACGTGATGTTACAGCACTGTGGCAGGCAATGCTGGATGGGACAGCCCCCCCTGAGTATAACACCGTGATCCTAGTAATGGGCTAAAAATTTGCAGAAAACTCACAACTACCTTTAAACACAAAAACACTCATGCAGAAGGAATCCAGAAATGTGTCGCCGTATTTGTGTCTTAAAGGTAATGGCTTTTCGTATGGATTTGTATGTGTGTAATAAGTGGATGTACCACTTTCATAGTATTACCCAGAGTGCTGTGCAGTTGATATAAATAGGGAGTGAAGAATCCATAAGGTTTATTGTTGTGTTATCGTGGTATTTCCCTCTACTTACCCTTTACCGATTTTCTTTAAGGGTAATTGTACTCATCGAGTTCATTACTGGGTTGGTCTGCTTTCGCACCTTAAAATTAGCACACACATACATACTGTAGATATACGTGTACACACAGACCCTAACCACATAAGTACCATATGAAAGGCGTATGCACATGCACATTATTCCCTAGCACCCTAACCCATACAAGTACCGTATGAATAACACATGCACAGTCCGCTTTCCCTGGTACTCCAAGAGACTTACTTATCATAGGCTCGAACAACGTGCCATGTCTTAGATATATGTCAGACCTAAATATTACCTTTGGTCTCCAAGAATATATTCAAACATACAAAGGCTCAACATCCCTGGCTATAGGCCATTTATCAGCCAGAGAATGTTTTACTTTAACGCACTGTTCATTACTGGACAAAGCTCTTTGTCCACAGCTTAATAAACCTTGCAGCTTGGATCATATGGCACTTCCGCACTACTCCAGGTGCTCAAAGAAATTTACCGTATTGCTTCAAGCACTCTAAATATGAAAACAAAGTATAGAAAGTTAAAAGCAGAGTGGTATTTATTACATGACTAATAATACCAGTAGAGAAAAGCAAACTGTGGCTATATATAATGTTTAGAAAAAACTTACGAAAAATTACTGATCTAGAACTGAGATGCTTTGTTGACGATCAGATTGTAACGGCCAATCCAATCGTCCTGACCGGCAACTACGCCGCCAAGAACTGTGGCCTGGCAATCAGACTAGACTAGACAAGTTGTATTTCTTCCAAATCATGTTTCCCAATGAACGATCAAAATAAGCCAAAGGGCAGACAGTATGTAAAATAATAAAGTGAATATATTGTAAGATTGCTAGGGGGGTCACTGTCGCCCCTTAAACCTAACAGACAGATACGTAGACACAGGGTAAAAGCACGAAGAAGATCTTTTAATTATTTTTTCTTCTTCAAAGTGCCTTTCAAGCACTACAGCCACCATACACAAATAAACCACCAATAAATCAATACAATATTTTCCTCCACACCTCCCAGCAGGCTCTGTCCTACTCCTCCCGACTCCGGCTCATCTGCTGGGTCATCAGCAGTCCTTTATATAGTTCTTGACCCGGAAGTGCTTCTGTTCTTCCTTCCACGTGACTTGCCTACACTTCCAGGTCAAATGGAGAACTCAAATTCTTTAGTCAGCCCGGAAGTACTTCAGGTCTCCTGTCCACGTGATCCATTAGTACTTCCGGGCTATAGGGAAAGTATGACTCCCCCAGGTCCTTCTACAGCTCCTCCTGGCGGCACCCACAGCAACCAACTGTTCTACTCCATAGGAGCTGCCATCTAGCGTCTTGGTGATGGCAGTGTTCAAAAGTTGCTGCCTTCCCCCATCTTTTTCTTCTCGGTGCATCCCGGCTGGGTTGAGCTGCCGTCCATCCATCACAATATAATAATGAAAAGAAGTGAAATAAACTCCAAACAATATAAATATCTCACCCCCCAATCTGCCCCAACATAACACACACAACCACAAAAGTGAATGGCAGAATGTTATAATAAAAGATGCAGCAATAAATATGCAATACAAAACCTCCCTTGTCCCTACACTGAACACGAAACAGATACGACACCCGGAAAACACGAAACACACATGAAAGTTCAAAAGATTAAACTAAAGTTGATTAATGGAAGTGAACGGTTGGAATTGTCCTATGGTAAGCATCACACAGATGTAATTGTTGTTTTCTTCTTCCCCGAACGACAAAAAACAGTCTCACCATATTCTCTTCGGCGTGTCAGTATGATCCTGAATCCTGGGGTTTGCGTAATGATGTTGAAGCAGTTGAATGTTTGGCATTGAAAGCAGCAAGCGTGAAAAGGGTGTAAATTCTGCATTTCTTTGGTTTCCAGTGAAGTGTCTGAGTTATAACTGAAACTCCATTTCTTTTCGTCCTCTTATTTATGTAGCAATGGCCCAGATGGAACTGATGTGAATGACAGGGACAATTACCTCGAGGGGTCACAGCATCTTCAGCGTTCTTCCCCCTTTGTTTCCAGGGGGAAAACATTTAAACAGACACACAATAGACTATATACACGGAACACCGCTATAAAAGATGCACAGAACACGTTTAAGACGTCCTCATTCGTGTAGCACCGCTGCATTATGGTAAACAGCTACATGTTGCTGGCGCCCTCTTCTGATGTCGCTCTCTAGATGAGGCATATTTATTATAAAATTCTACGGGGTGGGTTTCGCAAGATGTGATTGCTACATGCACCTGATTGGCTGGCAGCCAATATGATTAATTGCTACATGCACCTGATTGGCTGGCTGTCAATATGATGAATGAATTTTCCCAAACTGTTTCATCAGTTTGAGTATGTCCGTTTTCCCAAGCAGTACAGTTTTTATGTTTTAACAATCTTCTGTCTCAAGCTGTAAACCGATTTAGTCCTGGTGTTCTTCCCTTAATAATAATATAATAATAATAAATTTTATTTATATTGCACTTTATATTTTAGCAATCCCAAAGTGCTAAACTTCACAGGTGATAAAATCATCCATACAACCTGAGGCATCTCCTGAGTTCCAGCTCAGTTCAAACAAATGGTACTGTGATTCAGGAAAACTGATTGCTTTTGATGTTAGCTGTCCATGCAAGTGACCTGTATTTAAATTCATCTGCTGTTTTGTCTATATAATGAAAATATAGACCAAAATATTACAGATTTTGCACACCACAATAATTGTTGCACTTATTTGGTAGCAGTGGCAGTGAACAAGTGAAAGAAGCACAACTGACGCATTCAGCTGGCATAGGGTCCCCAGAGCAACATACCTAAATTTTTGGCCATGAAATGTTAAACAAATTTCAAGAATTACACAGTTGAACCTTAGCTAACTCAGAACTCCACAGGGGTATAAATGGATACCTTTGGTGGCAGTGGTGCTGGGGTGTAGGGTTTAAGTCTTGGAATACTGCAAATGGATGAAAGAATAATGAAAGGAATGAAAGAAGAACGCAAGCCTGAGACTCCAATTTAAAAAGGCTCTCTGAGGTGTGTGGGCACTGTGTTTGATAAACCAGGATGAGTGTCAAGACTGACTATGTTTCTCTGACTTTATTGAATTCCTTTTTCTTTCATGCTCGCTGCATTTGTGCCCACACCATGCAGGCTAATTAAAAAAAAGCAGACTTTGAACCACCGTCTGGGTTTATCTGTGGAGGTGTGCCAGATCTGCCGGGGGCATCCTTATTATTGCAATTCCAAGTATGCCGAGTGCAACTGTGGTCAAAGATTTCATTTATTCTGATCCTGTTAAGTGATATGAGAGGCCATCAATCGGGAGTTGGAGCAATAAATGTGACCTTTAAACGTGGAAGAAATCACAGCGTTTTGTTGTCTTTGCTTTATTTCACATGGCTTGTATAAATCCAATAATTTAGCTTCACTCATGGACTGTCTTCATTGCGGCCAGTTATAATATTTACTGGCTTAGTTAGATCATAAATTTAATAAGGAGAATTTCATTTTATAATGTGTAAAACATACCTTATAACTGTCTACAGAGTTCTGAATTTCATTTCATATAAATACAAATAAAACATCGTGATTCATCCTTAAGTCAGAAGTTATCACCCAGGGTGGATTCACTTCAGTGTGGAGCGATTAGGGAATTTACTGTATCAGCTGGAGAATTCCAGCTTTCTAAATGTTTAATTTACATCACTGAAACAGAGAAAAGTGTGGGAGTGCAGTGGTTTGTGTGCTGCTCCACTACTTCTGGGACTTGGGTTCAAACCCTACTCTAGTTAATGTCTATCTTGGTTTACATGTTCTTTGTATGATTGTGTAAAGATGGTAAATAGAGTTATTTTGGATTCTTTTGCTAGTGCCTTCTGTGCAAAGGACTAAAAAAAGTTACAGTATTCCTTAATTGATCTTACTGTTTTCCTTTCACGTCTCAAACACACATCTTTTTGGTTAAGTAACAACCTTAAGCGTGCCCACTGGCTGTGATGTTGTGCCCACAGTAAGTGGGCTCCGTGATGGAGTGCCATCCTCTACAGAGTTGATTCCTGCCTTGTGCATGTTGATGTTGAAATGATTTCGGACTCCTTGTGGAAATATTTTAGAATAACAAACCTTTAGGTTAGATTGCTGGTTTTCATCAAGATAGATAGATAGATAGATAGATAGATAGATAGATAGATAGATAGATAGATAGATAGATAGATAGATAGATAGATAGATAGATAGATAGATAGATAGATAGATAGATACTTTATTAATCTCAAGGGGAAATTCACATACTCCAGCAGCAGTATACTGATAAAGAAAATATTAAATTAAAGAGTAATAAAAATGTGGGCGGCACGGTGGCGCAGTGGTAGCACTGCTGCCTCGCAGTTAGGAGACCCGGGTTCGCTTCCCGGGTCCTCCCTGCGTGGAGTTTGCATGTTCTCCCCGTGTCTGCGTGGGTTTCCTCCGGGTGCTCCGGTTTCCTCCCACAGTACAAAGACATGCAGGTTAGGTGGATTGGCGATTCTAAATTGGCGCTAGTGTGTGCTTGGTGTGTGGATGTGTTTGTGTGTGTCCTATGTGGTGGGTTGGCACCCTGCCCGGGATTGGTTCTTGCCTTATGCCCTGTGTTGGCTGGAATTGGCTCCAGCAGACCCCCGTGACCCTGTGTTCGGTTCAGCGGGTTGGAAACTGGATGGATGGATGGATAGCAATGCAGGTATACAGACAGACAATAACTTTGAATAATGTTAACGTTTACCCCCCCGAGTGGAATTGAAGAGTCGCATAGTGTGGGGGGGGGGAACGATCTCCTCAATCTGTCAGTGGATCAGGACAGTGTCAGCAGTCTGTCGCTGAAGCTGCTCCTGTCTGGAGATGATACTGTTTAGTGGATGCTGTGGATTCTCCCTGATTTACAGGAGCATGCTCAGCACCCGTCACTCTGCCACAGATGTTAAACTGTCCAGCTCCATGCCTATAATAGAGCCTGCGTTCCTCACCAGTTTGTCCAGGCGTGAGGTGTCCTTCTTCTTAATGCTGCCTCCCAAGCACACCACCACGTAGAAGAGGGCACTTGCCACAACCATCTGATAGAACATCTGCAGCATCTTATTGCAGATGTTGAAGGACGCCAGCCTTCTAAGGAAGTATAGTCAGCTCTGTCCTTTCTTGCACAGAGAATCAGTATTGGCAGTCCAGTCCAATTTATCATCCAGCTGCACACCCAGGTATTTATAGGTCTGTACCATCTGCACACAGTCACCTCTGATGATCACGGGGTCCATGAGGGGCCTGTTCCTCCTAAAATCCACCAACAGCTCCTTGGTTTTGCTGGTGTTCAGGTGTAGGTGGTTTGAGTCGCACCATTTAACAAAGTCCTTGATGAGATTCCTATACTCCTCCTCCTGCCCAATCCTGATGCAGCCCACGATAGCATTGTCGTCAGCGAACTTTTGCACGTGGCAGAACTCCGAGTTGTATTGGAAGTCTGATGTATATAGGCGGAACAGGACTGGAGAAAGTACAGTCCCCTGCGGCGCTCCTGTGTTGCTGACCACAATGTCAGACCTGCAGTTCCCGAGACGCACATACTGAGGTCTGTCTGTAAGATAGTCCACGATCCATGCTACCAGATATGAATCTACTCCCATCTCTGTCAGCTTGTTCCTAAGGAGCAGAGGTTGGATGGTGTTGAAGGCCCTAGAGAAGTCCAGAAACATAATTCTTACAGCACCACTGCCTCTGTCCAAGCGGGAGAGGGATCGGTGTAGTATATAGATGATGGCATCCTCCGCTCCCACCCTCTCCTCGTATGCGAACTGCAGAAGGTTGAGGGTATGGCGGACCTGTGGCCTCAGGTGGGAAGCAGCAGCCACTCCATGGTCTTCATCACATGTGACATCAGAGCGACAGGCCTGAAGTCATTCAGCTCACTAGGATGTGATACCTTTGGGACTGGGGTGATGCAAGATGTTTTCCAAAGCCTCGGGACTCTCCCCTGTTTCAGGCTCAGGTTGAAGATGCACTGTAGAGGACTCCCCAGCTCCAATGCACAGGCCTTCAGCAGTCGTGGCAATACTCCATCTGGACCCGCTGCTTTGCTGGCACGAAGTCTCCTCAGCTCTCTGCTTACCTGGGCTGTTGTAATTGTGGGTTGGGGTAAACTCTCTCCTATGCTGATATCAGCAGAAGAATGGGTGGAAGGTGCAGTACTCCAAGGTGAGAGTGGGTTAGGGTGGTCAAACCTGTTAAAAAAGTTGTTCATCTGGTTTGCTCTCTCCACATCTCTCTTGATGGTGGCACCCTGCTTCAAACTGAAGCCAGTGATGATCTTCATCCCATCCCACACTTCCTTCATGCTGTTATTCTGCAACTTTTACTCCAGTTTTCTCCTGTACTGCTCCTTCACCGCCCTGAGCTGGACTCGGAGTTCCTTCTGCACGCGCTTGAGCTCATGCTGATCACCGCCTTTAAAAGCCCTTTTCTTCTGGTTCAAAAGGCCCTTGATGTCACTTGTAATCCATGGCTTGTTGTTAGCATAGCAGCGTACTGTTCTTACTGGAACTACAATGTCCATACAGAAGTTGATGTAGTCAGTAGTGCAGTCAACAACCTCCTCAATGTTCTCACTATGTGATCCCTGTAGGATATCCCAGTCTGTAGTTCCAAAGCAGTCTCTCAGAGCCTGCTCTGCCTCAGGGGACCACTTCCTGAATGACCATGTGGTTGTAGGTAGGACCCTCACTCTTGGTTTGTAGTGAGGCTGAAGTAGAACCAGGTTATGATCTGCTTTCCCAAGCGCAGGCAGCGGGGTGGCACTGTATGCGTCTTTAACGTTTGCATACAGTAGATCAATAGTTCTATTTCCCCGGGTGTTACAATCCACATACTGGGAGAAGGCAGGTAATGTTTTGTCCAGCGTCGCATGGTTGAAGTCTCCAGCGATTAGCACAAATGCCTCAGGGTGCTGCGTTTGTAGTTTAGCAACAGCGGAAAGGATGATGTCACCTGCTATCTCCATGTCCGCCCGAGGAGGGATTTAAACAATAAAAACAATGACGTGTCCAAACTCTCTGGGCAAGTAGTAGGGACGCAGACTTACGGCCAACAGTTCAATGTCCCTGCAGCAAGTGGAGATTTTAATGTTTACATGTCCAGAGTTGCACCATCTTGTATTGACATGGAGAGAGAGTCCATCTCCTTTCTGCTTTCTGCAGATATTTGCGTCTCTGTCTGCTCTAACTGTGCTAAACCCAGGTAGCTCCACGTTAGCATCTGGGATGTTAGTTGTTAGCCACGTTTCACAAAAACACAACAAACTGTATTCTCTGTAGGTCCTGACATTTTTCACCAGCACAGCCAGTTCGTCGATTTTATTTGGTAGTGAGTTCACATTTTCCAGGATCACAGAAGGCACTGAAGGCTTGTAAGCGCCACTTTCTCGCTAAACGCTTGGCTTTTATCTTAGCGCCGGATCTGCTGCCATGATACCGTCTTCTTACCTCGTCAGGTAAATAGGGAACCACACCGGCGCGGGCATTTGTTCTCAGCGCTTGAAGTTGACTACTTGAATAGAGGAGATCAAGCCTTTGGACTAACTGTAGTTCTAAGCTTTTTCACTCTGAAGGACGAAGATTTTGATTTCTGAACATTTCTGGGTGTATTATATGCAACTCTGACCTCCATCCATCCATCCATTGTCTCCCGCTTATCCAAGGTCGGGTCGCGGGGGCAGTAGCTTGAGCAGAGATGCCCAGACTTCCCTCTCCCCGGCCACTTCTTCTAGCTCTTCCGGGAGAATCCCAAGGCGTTCCCAGGTCAGTCGAGAGACATAGTCCCTCCAGCGTGTCCTGGGTCTTCCCCGGGGCCTCCTCCCGGTTAGACGTGCCCGGAACACCTCACCAGGGAGGCGTCCAGGAGGCATCCTGATCAGATGCCCGAGCCACCTCATCTGACTCCTCTCGATGCGGAGGAGCAGCGGCTCTACTCTGAGCCCCTCCCGGATGACTGAGCTTCTCACCCTATCTTTAAGGGAGAGCCCAGACACCCTGCGGAGGAAACACATTTCAGCCGCTTGTATTCGCGATCTCGTTCTTTCGGTCACTACCCATAGTTCATGACCATAGGTGAGGGTAGGAACATAGATCGACTGGTAAATTGAGAGCTTCGCCTTGCGGCTCAGCTCCTTTTTCACCACGACAGACCGATGCAGCGCCCGCATTACTGCGGATGTCGCTCCGATCCGCCTGTCGATCTCACGCTCCATTCTTCCCTCACTCGTGAACAAGACCCCGAGATACTTGAACTCCTCCACTTGGGGCAGGATCTCGCTACCAACCCTGAGAGGGCACTCCACCCTTTTCCGGCTGAGGACCATGGTCTCGGATCTGATCTTAAAAATCACCTTTAAACTTTCCCATCACATACCATTTTATTGCAATGACCTGTTTTTGTAGTTTCCTCTCATATTTTGTAACCCCTGTACCCCACTTTCTTGTAATCAGTGTGCAGGGCCCTGAGTTCTTTAATGTTGCCACCTTCAATATTCACATATATAATATCTCTTAACATTTATCTTCCCCTCCATACCTGCTTTGAAGTATTTAACCTAATTAAACATAACACAATCACACTCCAAATTTACAAAAAAATAATGTTTTTACTCAAATGTTCAAAATAACGGGGATCGATACCCAGATATTACAAAATACAGTTATATACAGCACGTAATAAAACCCAGGAACAATAAATGACTTACAGTACAATAATATATACTGTCCTCCCAATTACCACTGGTGATCTTACCCCGTATTAATTATACAGTTCAGTAATAATTATTCACTCTCCCCAAACTGTAGCTTGAGTGTGTGGTGGCCAAACAAACGAAAATACACCAGGCCTCTTCACTTGAGGTTCTACCCCAAGCCAATTAATGAACAAAAGAAAAGAAACTCACACCGGTGTTGTGGTAGAGTCAACTTCTCCCTTCCACCACAGTTATCTCCTATTAACTTCTCATCTCACCCACATGCCAGAGAAAAACACCAACATGCCAGAGATTTTCCCAGGGTCCTCCTGTCTCTCCTATTTTCGGCTCACCGAAACGTTCTATTCACCCCCGTGTGTCGTTTCATCTCCTCTCTCGGTTCTTTTTGTGTCCTACTGAGGCACACTTCCTTTCCCTTCTTGTAATCACCTTAAAAGTCAACCTGCTGGTTGTTTTTCCATTTCTTTTCCTTTACACCCTCTCTCTCTGTAGGGTGGAGTGGTGGCTCTAAAGCTAGGGATCTGTGTCGACAATCGGATGGGTGCTGGTCCAAATCCCATAAATACCAGAAGTGATTCCACTCCATTGGGCCCTTGAGCAAGACCCTTAACCTGCAATTGTTCTGTCCAAGGTATGACATTAATCTGCATCCAGCCCTGCAATCAGGTCCTCCACCTTGCAGGGAAAATTTGGGGGTTGGCGGCAGGATTGGCATTCCAGCCACTGGAAAAATAACAGCTCCATTTGAACTAGTGTGGTGCTGACATGTCACCTGTTGCATGGCTGTGCTTGGGTCCTGGATCAGGGATCCTGAGGAGGTTTGCCATGTGCTGGGTGTGTCAGTGCACTGTATGAGTGCGTGCTCCCAACCTCTTGCTGAGAATGTAGTTTGGTGTGATCAGCATTAACTTTCATTACCCTAAATCGTCTTTGTTTTTTTGTTTGCATGGTGTTTCAACGTTTTGCTGGGGCTTTCCCTTTACACATCTTTGTAGCATTTTGATATTACTTTCACTGTTTTTAGCACCACACTAGAGATTTTTCTTTCTCTTTCTTTAAGTGTTTTGCTACAGCTTTCTCATTTCCATCCTCTTGTTGTTTTTAACGTTCTCCTAGAGTTTTGTTTTCCTTTCCTATCCTTTTCGCTTCAGCGTTCTGCTAGAACTTTTTCTAACTCTGTCAGCATGGCTGCCTCTCTCTCTCCCTCTTTTTTTCCCTCCAGTCCCGCCATTGTAACTGTTCTACACAGACTGTCGATAGACCAATCAGAGGGTACTAGTGGCTATCAAGCTAGGCTCTAAGCACCCTACACGGTTTAGGTTCACGACTCTTCTGCCAGTCTTATTCTGTCTTATTGAATAATCTTTATTAAAACAACTCTCATTCTGCGTTTTTTTTTTTAATGTTTTTCCAAAACCTACCCAGGGTTACATTTATAAGTTCAGTATACATACACAATACAACAATAACAACTCTAACATCTACTGTGACTACAGCTTTGATGTATCGAGTCCTGTTGTTTAATTTGCGAATGGGAACACTTTGCTGAAGAGTCTCATTACATCAACAGAACTGTCTGCTCCATAACCATTTGGTCCCATTGCAGGAAAGTGTGGAACATAAACACCTTGTTGACACAGCAAAGATATTTATGCTTGGACTGTTGAAAAATTGTGTGAAAGCAATGAATTAAGAAGGTGAAAGATTTTTGAGACATGTTTCCACAAATGACTAATGCAAGATTAAGGAAGGCTCTTCTGTTGGTGTCATAAATCAAACAAATCATTAACCGTCAATTAATTGTGATGTTTCCACCATGTTGTCCTGGGACTTCCTGTGACCAATCACGTTTTAACCGCAACTCTTTTGCTTGGTCAGCTTAAACCCTGCTTCATCCACAGAAACACAATCATGCCAGATGGCTTCCATCTTCATCGTCCTCTGGAACAGAAAAAGAAGGTTTACAGTACATGCAATTCAATTCAAAGCACTGCTAATGGAGTTGGAGGACATTTGATGGAAGGCTTTCAAGGGTGTTATTGAGAATTTTCTTGGCTCAACTGCAGAACACCAAAACTACAGTGCATCTGGAAAGTATTCACAGCGCATCACTTTTTCCACATTTTATTATGTTACAGCATTATTCCAAAATGGATTAAATTCATTTTTTTCCTCAGAATTCTACACACAACACCCCATAATGACAACGTGAAAAAAGTTTACTTGAGGTTTTTGCAAATTTATTAAAAATAAAAAAACTGAGAAATCCCATGTCCATAAGTATTCACAGCCTTTGCTCAATACTTTGTCGATGCACCTTTGGCAGCAATTACAGCCTCAAGTCTTGTTGAATATGATGCCACAAGCTTGGCACACCTATCCTTGGCCAGTTTTGCCCATTCCTCTTTGCAGCACCTCTCAAGCTCCATCAGGTTGGATGGGAAGCGTCGGTGCTCAGCCATTTTAAGATCTCTCCAGAGATGTTCAATCGGATTCAAGTCTGTGCTCTGGCTGGGCCACTCAAGGACATTCACAGAGTTGTCCTGAAGCCACTCCTTTGATATCTTGGCTGTGTACTTAGGGTCGTTGTCCTGCTGAAAGATGAACCATCTGAGGTCAAGAGCGCTCTGGAGCAGGTTTTCATCCAGGATGTCTCTGTACATTGCTGCAGTCATCTTTCCCTTTATCCTGACTAGTCTCCCAGTCCCTGCCGCTGAAAAATATCCCCACAGCATGACGCTGCCACCACCATGCTTCGCTGTAGAGATGGTATTGGCCTGGTGATGAGCGATGCCTGGTTTCCTCCAAACGTGACGTTTGGCATTCACACCAAAAAGTTCAATCTTTGTCTCATCAGACCAGAGAATTTTGTTTCTCATGGTCTGAGAGTCCTTCAGGTGCCTTTTGGCAAACTCCAGGTGGGCTGCCAAGTGCCTTTTACTAAGGAGTGGCTTCTGTCTGGCCACTCTACCATACAGGCCTGATTGGTGGATTGCTGCAGAGATGGTTGTCCTTCTAGAAGGTTCTCCTCTCTCCACAGAGGACCTCTGGAGCTCTGACAGAGTGACCATCGGGTTCTTGGTCACCTCCCTGACTAAGGCCCTTCTCCCCTGATCGCTCAGTTTAGATGGCCAGCCAGCTCTAGGAAGAGTCCTGGTGGTTTCGAACTTCTTCCACTTATGGATAATGGAGGCCACTGTGCTCATTGGGACCTTCAAAGCAGCAGACATTTTTCTGTAACCTTCCCCAGATTTGTGCCTCGAGACAATCCTGTCTTGGAGGTCTACAGACAATTCCTTTGACTTCATGCTTGGTTTGTGCTCTGACATGAACTGTCAACTGTGGGACCTTATATAGACAGGTGTGTGCCTTTCCAAATCATGTCCAGTCAACTGAATTTACCACAGGTGGACTCCAGTTAAGCTGCAGAAACATCTCAAGGATGATCAGGGGAAACAGGATGCACCTGAGCTCAATTTTGAGCTTAATGGCAAAGGCTGTGAATACTTATGTACATGTGCTTTCTCATTTTTTTTATTTTTAATAAATTTGCAAAAATCTCAAGTAAACTTTTTTCACGTTGTCATTATGGGGTGTTGTGTGTAGAATTCTGAGGAAAAAAATGAATTTAATCCATTTTGGAATAAGGCTGTAACATAACAAAATGTGGAAAAAGTGATGCGCTGTGAATACTTTCCGGATACACAGTACATCAAGCTGGATGACAACATGCTTAAAGCATACAGAACAATGACGTGCAACATGTCACTCATGACTTCTGTTCTGCATTCATACTTGAGCTTCTTCCTCGCTAATCTTGGTGCAGCCAGTTATTCAATGTCCTGCTGAAATCTTTCACCATATTCAATGACGGAAAAACCATATCAGGGCAAGTGAATCCGTCAGTGCTGGCCGAATATTGTCGAACACTTAAGCATCAGATTCTGATTATAAACATTTTAAGCTCATTTAAATAGTTCAATGTGTGTGCAATTAAACATGCTAAACTCTGAAACACTTCCCCAAATTCCTATGTGATACAGTTAATCTAAAATTGTATTTGTGTTCAGCTTGAAGCAGTCTACCATAATCACCAATTTTTTTGAAGAAATGTAATGGGCTATAAACCAGTGTTTTAAAGTAAAGGCAAAATTCCTGGAAAATTCTGTTATAGGTTATTGTTGATGGCAATCTACAAGACATAAATATTTACCTGTCTTGCTAGATAGTCACCTGCTTTGAATAATCAGACTGCTTTGATTAGTACCTCATCCACACACAATGTGGTGATACAGAACTGCCTGCTTCCTTTGAAAATGAACGAGTTCTGGGGACATTGGTTTCTAATCTGGTACTTTGTGATAGCTGACAACAATGCTATTTTTGAACCAAAGTAAATGTTTTTATACTATTATTCTGCAGAGGAAATTGGCATACACCATTCTTTAACTGACTGTCATGTTGATCTATGCAGAGATTGAAGCATTTATATATTTTTGGTTAAATGAGAATAAAGTAGAACAGAGAAGTATGGTCTGAGACTCGTGAGAGCTGCCTGCTTCTTTTATGCTTTGTTCACCATATCACGGTGGCTACACCCCTGTAACAACAGTGGCTTGTACCTGGCCCAGGGTCCCCTAGACCTGAGGCCGGTAACAGAAGCAAGACTCCCCTGAATTGGTTCTTGATTTGAGTTTTGTCCTTTTATATTCTAGTTAGTAAGGTGTATTACACATAAGTCATCTTGTATGACTGTGTTTGCTAAATAAATTAGAGAAGACAAAGACTAATGATTTGAATGGCTTCATATACCATATATGTATAATAAACGAGTTACCTTGGTTTAGGTTAATTCCCTTAGATATGACTCTTTGTAGAGCCTCTAATTTTAGTGTCAGTTTCCTCCATTTATGTTGTTTAAAGACCCAGTGGTAATTTTAGGTAGCTTCCACCCTCTGGTCAGCAACCTACTGGCAGATCCCAGACCCTGGAGCACATTCTAGATCTTTACTCAACATGCTGCTGCTGCTTCTATCCTCTGTGGGGAAAAAAGCACCAAATGAAAACGCCACTCAAGAAGGTGACTTTAAATTGGACTGTCCGTCAGGAATATGTACTTAAAGATAGCGGGTATAATCATGAAATATGAAAGTAGTGTACAGAATAGTAATATATAGAGATTATATAAAAAAAGAAATCTTTTGCTCTCAGTTCAGTTGCTGATCTGCACCAATCCAAGAGTCCCCCTTTCAGAATCTTAATGATCCGCTGTCTCCACCGGCATTTACTGAATAATGTGAAGACCTAAAACAACAATTAGTGATTGTGAACATGGACTTTATTGACTTCAATTGTAGCAGACAACAACAAGCTTCTTTGAGCTATAGATCTCCAAAACGACCTCCAGCATGAAGGTGATGATATAAAAAGCTCAAGAGTAACTTTACGTTGTGAAGCATCTGAGGTTATGTGGAATGAATAAACAGGAGCCTTGAATTTTATCACCACATCACAGAAAACATCCTGAAAAGCTGCCCAGGGGTTTGTGACATCTGTTATAAGAATCAATGACTCTGGCTCACTGTACTTGGAGCAGCTGACATCTGCCTCACCTCTGTGGTAATGATGTGGTGCTTGTCATGAGCAGATAAAGAATCCTGATGTCTGCCTGCTGCCCAGTAACTGCTAAATGTCATACATCCATATTATTAAACGAGAATGGTAAACCGGATATGGACGCAGGGATGTGCCCGTGGACGCAAAAGACATAGTGCGCAGGTGCCACACAAAGCCCCCCCCCCCCCCGAGTGAAACGGGAGAGACTACGCACGTGCACAGGCCCCACACAAAGCCCCCTAGCACCAGAGCAAAACGGGAGAGACTACGAACCGTCAGAGTAGGAGACAAAGTAAAACGTCATAAAGAGGTTAAAGAACAGGGACAAACACATGGAGAGCAGGTTACAGAACAAAGGCCCCCTGCCCAGAGTAAAATGAGAAAGACTACGAACCGTCTGACATGCCACAAGCAGGATAAAGCGAGGTCAGAAATAAAACACAGAGTAGGAGACAAAGTAAAACTTCATAAAGGGATTAAAGAACGGGGACGAACACATGGAGAGCGGGTTACAGATGATGAAAACTGGAATGCAACAGCTTCAAAAAAACCTAGGCACGAAACACATGTACACCGAGATACAGAATATAAAGGCAGAAACAACGACAGCTAAATGTCCACACCACACAGCGGAGGCGGACCCGGAAGGTGCAGGCGCCTACATCGTGCGTCGGAAGGCGCGGTAAAGTACAAAAGGCAAAGGCGCCTACACAGCATGGTAAAAACCGACATAATACGGAAGGCACAGACGTCGCCGCCATATTGTGAGTGTCACTAATGTGTGATCAAGGCGCAGGAGGACACATAGTAAAACAAGAGGAGTCAACACCCCGCCCCAGAGTGAAACGGGACACACTACGGAGTCCACAAAGGTTCATACATCAAACCCGAGATGGTACGAACACGCGTCTGAAACCGCGGAAGCAAAACTGTCTCGGCTCCAAAACCAAACAGCTCAACAACTAACACAGCTTCGACGCCGAGCCCGCGTGGACAGATCTAATGAACGTGGACGCCTACAACGCACGTCTCAAACTGCATAGGCAAAGCAGGCACGGATTCAACACGACACAGCTCGAGTGACCGAGATACAAACACGTGCCTGCCTGGATATAATTAATGAACGCAGGCGCCTACAACGTGCGTCTGAAATGCCGCAGACCAGGCAGGCACTGCTCCAAAAAGAAAGAGCTCGACTAAACGAGATACGAAGTGAAACGGGAAACACTACAGAGTCCACGGTGCTCCACAATGCACCGCATAATAGTTCGGAAAGAGCTTCGTGGTGACAGTGGGGAGACCCAGAGTGACATGGGTGAACGCTTCGTATTAAACATATGTCATCCTCACACGTCCAAATTATACAGCATAGGTGTATCACATTACAGTGATGCATTATTAACACTACGATAAACATCACAGTATCACAAACAAATTAAAATTATTACTCGAAAAAGGGAAAATATTTTCACCATGGACCAGGTGTCATTGAAACAAAAGCAGAATAAAGCGAGATCAGAAATGAAAGACAGAGTAGAAAGCAAAGTCAAACGTCATAAACAGGTTAAACGAGGGGGCCAAACACATGGACAGCAGGTTACAGATAATGAAGACCGGAATTCAAAAGCTTCAAAAACAAAAACTCGACTGACCGAGATACAAACAGAAACGGGAAACACTACGGGGTCCGCAGTGGTCCACAATTGGACCAATTGGTAGAGTAGAGGGCATGTTAGCGGATGTTAGCCGACTTGCTGACCAACCACAAGCGTTACCTGGTAGGTAACCACCCATACAATCAGATTGTGATTCAGACTACGAATGCCATGAATATATATATATATATATATATATATATATATATATATATATATATATATATATATATATATACCTTACCTGGCCAGGATGTCTCTGTATTGGAAGGACCAGGGGACTGACTGTGCATAGGGCATTATCACCATTGGATTGCTGGATAGCAGCCCCCCTGGATTGCGGCAGTGCCACAGTTTCCAACAGGGCATCATGGGAATCTTTGACTCAGCCCTGTTGGATGCTGTGCGTTCTGCCAGGGGATGCTGCAAGGATTGGGGAGCCCTACTTCATGCAGCCCCAGCCTTATCTGTAAGTGATCCCAGGCCAAGCCTTTGGGACACTGGAAGTACTTACGGGGATTACTGAAAAGGAGCTGCCTGACACTACTCCGGGAGCCAGAGTTGGGAGGAAGGTGACGAAGCTTGCTGGAGGAGGAGTGGAGGCAGACAGAGACAAAGAGAGAAGAAGAGACAGAGATGGAGAAGCGAAAGGCATTGCTGTGTGCTGTATTGTCCCAGCAAGGACCTTACCCGGCACTGAGAGCAGTGTTATCCCCCTGTAGTTACTATAATCCAGGCGATCACCCTTTCCTTTCCAGATAGGAATGACAAGTCCCATTTTTGCAGTCAGTTGGAATGACACCAGTCCCCAAATGGAAGTAAAGATTGCTTGCAATAGCAGGAGAACAGCCTTACAACCATGCTGGATACCACAGATCCCTGAAGCCTTCCCGACCCTCAGCTGGTTCATCACCTGTGCAATCCCAGAGAAATTGGGAGATTCACAGCTAATTGGAGGATCAGCCTCAAGAACCGTGGACCCAGAGATCCCCAACGTCCCATCTAGAGGAACCAGCTTTAAACAGCTAGTCAAACTGGGCAGCCCAGCGGATCACAACTTCAGCATCATCTGTAAGGACCATTTCATCAGATTCAAATATGTGTAATGTTTTGATTCCTCTGTAAGCAGAACATAGTTCTCTAGACCAGAGATGATATGTCATTTGCTCACAGATTACTCTAAGAAATGCCTCCTTATCTGCCCTCAGAGCCCTCGCAGCTGTCAATCTCATTTCCTGGCACAGACTAGAGTTACCGTCAAGCCATGTGCTGCGCGACTCCTCTCGATAATATTCAGGGGGCCATGCAAGATGAAATACCTCCTTCTGGGAACACCGGCAACACCAACACAACCTTCAGCAACCTTCAGGGTTTTGCCACAGAAGGCCTCCCACATCACAATTAGGATTGGCAGTCACACCCAAGAGTGCGAGTTCCTCACATACACTTCCAGCTTGGGTTCAGTAGGCTACCACCTACTAGGAAAATGAGGTTTGGACTGGCCAGACTCCAGAATGAGTTTGCACTTTGTTTTTGTGAGGAACTTGTAGACTTGGGTGCGACTGCCGATCCTAATGTGATGTGGGAGACTTTCCATGACAAGACCCTGAAGGTTAATCTCTTAAATCTGTCACCATTTAAATGTATTGTCATCAGATACGTTCCATTCTAAAAATTAACCTAAAATGTTATTTAACTGCTGAACACAGACAGTGTTCCATTGCCTTCTCCTGTGAGTGCTTTAGTCTTTTGTTTGCACGAGTGGTCATTTATTAATCTACAAAATTACAATGATGTCATTTAGCAGCTGCCTGTGATCCTTTATCATTAGCAGAAAGACAGTGTTAACTGGTCTTTCATTAAACATGAATTATTCTGATTGCATATCAATTAATGTAATTTCAGGAATAACAATAAACTAATTATTTTTCACAGGTCAGGCCTGCACATTAAAGGCAGGATTTCAGTTAAATTAATAAAGACAGGCAGAGGGGTGGTACAGAAGAGTGAAAACTATTGAATGAAAAAAGTGGATTTCAGATCAATGCTATTGATATTTTTGTAGCATTTATCCGTAAAGAAATGTCGGAACATCTTACAACATTGTTGTTTATCATCAATGGATCAGACAAACGCAAGCCTGAGCTGGCATGCGTGGAACATCAGTTTCCTTGTAAACTGATTGAAATCATAAGGAATGGTGTTTCAGTAAAAATATGACTTTAACAGCAATCCTACCACACCTACGATCCATTTTCTAGGAGCAGTTGTTTAAGTGCCTGCTTATAACATAACAGAATATCATCTCTGGGTGAAGAGGTTCAACTGTTCTGAGTGTACTGTTTCTTCATTTTGTGAGATGAATCTAATGGTTCCTTCTGCTTGTGGTTTAAAGAAGCCAAATGGAAGGTATTGGCAAAAAGGGAGAGTGTTTGGCGCAGTTCAGAATTCTTACAGCTATCACTAAATAAAAACGGTTCAGGGATAGAGAATCACTCTAGTGCTCAGGATGCTTAATGATTTCCTTCTTTCCTATTTCATAACCCAACCCATGTTCTCAAACCATCTTAATACAGATAAAGGTAGGTGAAGACCATGGCAATACAACAGGCATTAGGGGCAAAGGGGTAAACATCCCTGGGTGCAGTGCTAGTTTGGTACTGGGAACATTCATGCACAATCCCACATCCCCTCTGGACCAATTTAAAATCATCAATTAACTTGTCTTTGGAACATGGCAGAAAGATCGGAGTACCTGGAGACAACCTATACAGATATGGGGACAATGAGCAAATTCAAAAGTATTGTCCTAGGATAATAGATCTATGAGGCCACAATGCTAGCCACTTCACCATCATGCTCCCACTTCCTTTTTCCACCATACTATATTTATCTCACTACATAATATATTTGGAACTCTTCATTTTCCAAATTTGCCATTTACATTTTATGGCTGCAAGGAGACAGAACCTGTTCTAGACGTTTTAGGCGCTACAGACGGAAAAACTTCCAATCTATTGTGGAATAGGACGACCCGGACACAGACAGGCAGACACGTTCAAAGCCATCACCAAACGTTTATTTACACTAATATGTACAACAATCCATAAGTGCACCGCCACACAAACCCCAACAGTCTCCCAAAGTCCAGGCTTCTCTCTCTCTCAGCCTTCTCTCACTCTTCAGGCCTCTCCTTGCCGCCTCCTCTCCGACCTCGTCAACCTCCTCACCCGACTCCAGCCCTGAGTGAGGGGAGGCGGCTCCTTAAATAGGCACGCGGCTGATGACCAACACCCGGCCACCTGCCACGCTATCGATTTTCACTCGTGTGAATGGTAGCCTAAAGCTATTGAAGTTTGTTCCTGGTTGTGGATCTGAAGTTTTGGAGTTCTGAAAATAGTCACATCTGGTGGTTTACAGAAATCAATGCAACCATTATTAAGAATTAACACGTGTTTATGAGTTTTATCAATATTTGTAAATTATTTTCTTTGATGTGTATAGTTATGTATAGTTAAATGGGCTTCCTTTCAGTGTGTTTTGTGAGTGGAGCCCCAGGAGGCAGGGCCACCTTGACATTACCACTCCTGAGCTCTCCTTCCAGCTCATAGTCGAGTGAGCTCCAATCAGGAGCACATTATGTCTGTTGGGAGTTATAGTGAGTTTTGCTATTTTCTTTGGATGTTTCTGTTTTCTCTGACCATATCGGTTTTGTGGGATTAGCGTTTTGGTATTTGTTTGTGTAGGATTGACTCTTAGGGAACTCCTTTATATCTCATTTTGCTCTTCTGAGCATGTTCGTGTAATTTTCAAATTGTTCATTAATAAGCACATATTTCTAAAGATTTTTTGTTTGCCCATTTGTACATAAGCCAGGGTTTTAGGGTAATCCTCCTCCTCGTGGGAGCTCATCTTTATTTTGGGACAGTTCTTTGCCATTTCTTCTTGTTTGGGGTCTGCTAGGCTGGAAGCCTACTGGTTATAGTTTTGAATAAGCTGGACTGGATGAATTTCTTCTGAGCAAGTCTCTGACCTGCCTTCACGGTCTTTTTCTGGCCTTGCACCTATTAAATTATCTCTGAGACTTCATCTCATGACAGCCATGAGCTCAAAATAGCGGAAGTAGCACATATACAAGCCCTTATTGACTGCATAGTTTCAATATTGAAATGTTAGTATGAGTGACAATTTTCTAAAGTAAAATAACTTTTAAGTGTGTTGTCCTAAAGATGTAATTTGTTGCCATAATAACAAGTGTTATGTATATGTTTTAAGCCACCACCAATTCATAATTATGTAATAACGTTTTCATTGGAAGGGATTTTCTTTGTGGCAATGTGAAATTTTGATGTTTTTTTCTCCAGCATTTGAGAAATATTACTAGCAATGGGCAAAAAGAATCGTCACAGGTTTGGGGAATGTGCTTATGGACACATAACAGAGATTTTAGGGAATGTGCCTACCATAGCCTACAGTATTAATAGCACATAATAAGCTGCACTACAGAAGAATTGTATAGCATTTACCTTATTGTCTTATAGCAGGTCAAAATGTTTCCTCACTCTTGATCACCTTTTTGCTGAACCTGTATAAAATATGACTTGTAGTTTCATATCCACTTTAATAGCTTGAGGAATTGTGCAAACCTTTGGACCAGTCGGACTGTTCCTGGTGCATCTGTGATGTTGAAAGCTTCAGACATCATCAGTCATATGGTAATGGGCATTTGGCAAAGCTGGCACGTTGTTTTGACACAGCGTGCTCCACATAACTGAAGCAGGCTTTGATGTATCAATCTCAAATGTCCCATCCCTAGTGGAAGTGTGCTTATTTCGGATCAATTTAAAGTCTCCAAATAACCTAACCTGTACATTACTGATGCCAAACGCAATGCATTCTAATATTCATCACTGGTGACAGCAGGGAATGGAAGTCAAGAGGCTGGAAAACCACTAACTGCAGTAAGAAAATGGTGTCAAACTCTGGTTCCTGGGAGGCCATGGTGCCTGCAGGTTTTCATTCCAAACGCTTTCTTAATTATCCAACAATTACTGCTGCTTATGAAACCTTCTACATTTAGCCTTACCTTTGATTCACTTAATTAACAGGAGGAGACCATTCAGTCCATTGGCCACATTTGCTAATAGCTAAGCTGTCCCAATATCTCATCCACATCCTTCTTAAACGTTGTCAACGTTTCTTGCTTCAACTCCATGTCTCAGCAGTTTCCTCCAGATACCCACAACTCTTTCCAAAAAGAAGTGCTACCTGGCGTTAATGCTAAATTCACTTCTCCTTAATTTCCACTGATGTTCTTGAGCATGTGATTCATCATTTATCTGAAAGAATTCAGATGGATCTACTTTTTGAAAGACTTGTGAATTTTGCAGACCTGAATTCAGCTCTTAACTGTTTCAATTTTCCTTAACTAGGAGAAAACTGATAATGGAGTGCAAAGCCAGCCCACAGATGATCAGCTACATCAGGATCTCAAGCTGTAGGGGGCAACCAGTTTTCTTAATTAGAAGCCATTTCCCATTGTTCATTAAACACATTATGTAATTCTATGGCTTGGTAATGTTCTCATTCTGCCACATCAGACATTTCCATAACACTTGATTTTCTATCTTCTGAGGACACCATCATGAAGTTTTGTGGCCCAGAAAACAGATCTATAATTCTCACACCTTCATTTTTTCTTTTGAAATATTTTATTACAAAAGATATGGTACGATGAATAAGGTGCAAAAGAGATCAATTTAGCTGCTTATCGATTGGGCTGCTTTGCATTTCATTATTTTTGGCTGCTGAAAACAATTAGGGTTTCTGAATCGAATAAAGTAAGGCTATATTCACACTACTGTGTTTTCATTTAAAAATGGTGTTCTTATATGAAAATGATTTCCATCCACACTAGCATTTTCACATCGTTTACAGAAGTGTTTTGTCCATACTAAAATGACTGAAAACGCATATGACGTATTGTCAGCCTACACTGGGCATGCACACAGCATAGACGTCTTTAACGCTATGTGATTTTGGTGTGATTTTAAGTGTGATTTGTAGTCACTGACTGATTTTGTGAATGGGCCCAAATTTCAGCTTCACCGGCCATCGTTTCACATGCAGTAT
Source organism: Erpetoichthys calabaricus (assembly GCF_900747795.2). NCBI lineage: Eukaryota > Metazoa > Chordata > Cladistia > Polypteriformes > Polypteridae > Erpetoichthys > Erpetoichthys calabaricus. Next base: position 64,620,204 of record NC_041411.2, on the reverse strand, counting down.
GAGAATGGTTGTGATGCCCAGTTGCATCTGACGAATTTCCGTCATGTCAGAAATTTCAGCTGTAGTGTGAGCAGGCTCAAGAGCTGATATTCTGATGTTTCCAACAAATTCTCCAAAATCCATTGTGCAGCAGCCGGAGTGAGTGTGCATTGTACATGTGTGAAGATTGTGAGCACCAATAAGACTGGTGACTCTATCGTGCAGTGTGACTGATCACTTGAACACGATATCTGAAAATCTGGACGCAATTTAGATGCATACAGGTAATCAACACAACAGTGGCCATGGAAAGAAACTCTACTATGCCCACCATGCCAGAATATGTTTTTCTGCCGTAAATCAATGACCAATCAGTGAATGAAGTGTTGCAATCGTCAAGACCCAACCATTTCAGAAATCTTTGTTTTCTCTCATCCATACTGAAATGCAGTGCCACTGTTTTCAGACTCTGGAGGCCATTTCCAAAAGTGGGTTGAAAATGCCAGTGCAGTGTGGATGAAAGGTGAAAACGGTGACAATTGTTTGCATTTGTAAGTGAAAAATTAGTAGTGTGGATGGGGCCAAAGTCACCTGGTCCATTAGCAGAGGAGAGAATGGAACAAAAACCTTTATCCACAGTGGCTCTACAAGATCTGAATTTGGTAGGGATATGGGAGTCAGAGTCCAATCTAAGGGCACAGGATTCAAGGCAGGATGGGGTGTCAGTTTTCCGTAGAGCAAACCCACACTCATTCACACAAACATTTTCCTTCCTACATTTTTTGTGAATTGATTGTAATTCTGGAGGCTCTCCATTATCCACTTGTAGGCCAGTCCCATTCACATCGTGATGTCTGGCACGGATTGTCCCTCTCAGTAATTTCGGGGACACAGCTGCAGTGTATCTTCTGGCAAAAGCTTCTGAAAATATTTGGTTAAATATTTCAGCTCTCACAGTGTTGTCTAATAGCAGTTGCATGTTGCCATCTGTGTTGTTTTTCTCCCTTATGCTAGGCAAAGTGATCTAAATCAATGATTCGGTAAATGGAATAAATAAAGGATCAAACACCAAATAATGCAATGTATAAAATGCTCATTTTCTTGAGTAAATCTGAGCAACCATATCTGTAAAAGCTCACCGCAGAGGTGGAGATGAGTGAAAGTAAGCGCCAGCGTCTGTCTCTTTGCACACCCACCAGAAATTCTTTCATTTCTTTGTATTGTGATGGGCTCAATGACAGCAACTGTGACACCCCTAAAAGATGTTTTATTTTAGGGCTGTGTAGATTAGGAGCAGCCAAGCAGAAAAAGAAACCCTGCAGGCATTCTGGGTGTCTTGACTCCTACCAGTCCTCCGATTCCAACTTTGTCACTTTCAATTCATTTGAGTTTATTTTTGTGTAGAGCTCTTCACAGAGTGCAGGCACAGAGAGCTGTTACAAGTTCACAGGTAAAATGCAAATACAAACTTTACAAATTGTTAATTTGCTAACAAATACACATAAAGACACAGATCTGTTTAAGCAGACAGGAGAACTCAGTAGTTTGACACCAATTAACATAAAATGATGCCCAGGAATATCTGTCTATTCATTAATTATTGAACTACAGCCAGTTGACAATGGAGGAGAGGAAAAATAAAACTCCAGTCAGCAGCATCTCTGAAGAAAATAAACCTTTGGGGGTCCCCAGTCAGTTCTAACAGACAAAGTCAGACACCGTTACAGCCTTGGAGACCTCGGCCAACTGGCCCCCCTTTTCCTCCTGGGCATTGTAGAGCAGAGTCTGTTCAGGGATGTCTAATCTGACCACAGAATCTTTCCATCCATCGATTCCAAGGCACCCAGTATCTGAGATGTTTCTCCATGGGCAGCAAAACTGCCTGGCAGTAGAGTAGGGACATCAAGTGTCACTACATGATACTAAAAGGAGAAACAAAACAGAGGAGGGTTACACGTGGTTTATAAATGCTGTATTCACATTTTTATACAATTGACTAACAAATAGATGCACAGTATGCACAGCTAATCAGCAGCTCTAGTCAAGGTATGCCAGGCTAAAGTAGTGAGTCTTCAGCCAGAATTTAAAAAGCACAGACTAAAGGGGCATCTCTTATAGAAGCAGGCAGATCATTTCACACTTATGGGGGCCTGTGACTAAAAGCTCAGCCTCCCACTGTTATTTATTAATCTATGGAATCTTACATAGGCTGCCATTTAGAAATTTCAATGTGCAGTCTGGATTATACGAAATGTTAAGTTCAGATAAGTAAGCAAGGCCTTGGCCCTATAAAGCTTTAAATGTAAGAAGGATTTTTAAAATCAACTCTAAGCTTAACTGGAAGCAAGTGTAAAGACTTATGCTCCTAAAACAAAAGGTACCAGTACAGTCTCTTAAGTTCTTTTTTTAGTTAGGGATAGAAAGACATGTCAAAAGCAGCTAGGTAACTTTGTACATGTCTCACAGTCCTTATTGTATTCTACGTATTCAGCCCTGGGAATGTCTAATGACAGGCAGCTCTCTCACGGGCGCCATCTTTTATTTTCACTCCTTTATTTCAACCCAGTTTACCATCAATAGAGGACTTCACAAACCATTCAGAGACTGCAGTTAGACAAGAAATGACAATTCAGTACTGAGCAACACTAGTAATCAGTTATCGAACAGAGACATTGAGTTTAAGGTTTCACTTAAAAATTAAATTCCTTTGCATAATAACCAACAGCAGCAGATGTAACCAATACAAAGAATTATACAACCTTTGTGGATTTGCATAATCTTCATTCAGTCCCAGATGACATTTCCCAGTTACAGGTTGTATATCCTTAATTGAAAAATGAAAAGAAAAGTTTCTTGCTAGAAACAGAGCTCCTTGTAAAGAGTCCAGCAGCTAAGCAGAGAGCAAGCTCAATTTAAATGTCCTTGGCTCATCTTAAATTGTCATAAAGAAAGCAACCAAACACTCAATTTTATAACAAAGTACCAACTAAACATCAACTAAACTACATGGAAAACTGAACTCAGACTCTTGTTGATAAATGTTCTAATGAAAAGCAGCCACACGCTCCCCACTTCTCACTCAAATTTAGCACAAACCAGACTTGTCATCCTTTAGTAAAGCGGCTAACAATTTTACAGCTTCTCAAAACACAGGAAAGTTATCACACAAGGTTGATTCCCAAGGGAATCAAAAGTTACACTGAGCTTCAAACAGACAGTTATGCAAAACACTCAAGGGTCCTGCTTAGCCTTTCAGCTGTCCCAGAATACACTTCACTCCTATCCAGCTTGACACGTCTTCCAGACCTTGGCCATATATGTGAACTCTGTCAGTTGAATAGGTTAAAGCAGCCACCTTCCAAATGGAGTTATGTGTTCATACTTTCTAGTTCTTATAATGATCCTTGAAGCTGCATTCCACGAAGCAATAGCATTAGACAACATAGCTGGCGCTGTGGCATACTGGATAAGACATTGGACTTCAAACCCTGAGGCTATGAATTCAGATCCCACTACTGATATAGTTTTCACCTGTCTGTGCTCTAATTAGAAAAACAAAAGAAAAGTAACCAGTTGTATATCAAATGTAAATTGCTTTGGATAAAAGATGTCAGCCTAACGATAAGGAGCTACAAAGACAACCAATCTACTAAAGAGTGTACAAAATGTTAGAATGGGGAAAATTGAAATGTTTGGCAGATGAATTGATGACTTAATTGATTTCTGGCATCATTCTATTTTCTGAATTGAATTTTCTACTGCTCAGAGATATCCAGAGCCCACCCTGCCATCTGAGGGGTCAAAAGCAAATGGAAACCAGAAAACTCACAAGGACAAGAGAAGAATATTCTGCCAAAAATGGAGCTTGGCACCTTGGATATGTGGGGCTGCAGTGTGGACTACTGTGCCCACATATTTAACTTCCATTTTTGTTTTTATTCCATTTCATTCTTTAATACACTTAATCCAAATCAAAATCAAGGCGACGGCTGACAACACCCCAACAACACTGGACTCAATGAAAGAACCAGTCTTGGACATAAGTCCATCACAGGGTCCACACACCCATGCAGGGCTAATTTAGTGTCACCTGTTAACCTAAAGTGGGCAACTTTTGGGGTGCTAGAATAAATACAGAATCCTTATAGACCCTTCAGTATACGTTTAGTTTTGCTGGGGTTTTCACAGTGCCGTTTGGCAGCAGGATGGTATGATGGCACGTCGCCATCTGCGTGCTTGTATAGGTTTTCTCCAAGGACTTTGATCTTCTTTTACATCTCAAAGACATTCATTCAGGAGCACTAAATTGAAAGAGAATATAAAGTGCTTCTTTGACGTCATGTAACAGAGTAGGTTGCTGTTGTTATAAATTATAAAATTACAGACATCTTTCATTGAAAGCATTGGGGAGATGTTGTTTGAGAATGGTAGTGTTTGAATTTTAGTGAAATAACTAGATAGCCATTAACTTAATTAAATGCTGAAATCCAATCCTATAAAAATATAATAGTGCGGCTAATATGGTGAAATAGTGGGGGCTTTTTATTCATCACTTGTAGCATTTAGATTCAAGCTTGTCACAAATGAGACGTGATCACATTTTTTAAAATTATGAAGGGCATCAATATGGTGGACCCCAGCTGTTACTGTAAAGCAAATTCTTAAACAAAAACATGAGACCATAGATGGAACCTTGTTAAGAGTGGATTTTGCCTAAATAGTATGATGTTTGGTGATGACATTGTGATCTGTAACGAGAGTAGGGAGCAGGTTGAGGAGACCCTGGAGAGGTAGAGATTTGCTCTAGAGAGGAGAGGAATGAAGGTCAGTAGGAACAAGTCAGAATACATGTGTGTAAATGAGAGGGAGGTCAGTGGAATGATGAGGATGCAAGGAGTAGAGTTTAAATACTTGGGATCTGCAGTACAGAGTGACGGGGATTGTGGAAGAGAGGTGAAAAAGAGAGTGCAGGCAGGGTGGAATGGATGGAGGAGAGTGTCAGGAGTGATTTGTGACAGACGTGTATCAGTAAGAGTGAAAGGGAAGGTCTACAGGACGGTAGTGAGACCAGCTATGTTATATGGGTTGGAGACAGTGGCACTGACTAGAAAGCAGGAGACAGAGCTGGAGGTGGCAGAGTTAAAGATGCTAAGATTTGCATTGGGTGTGATGAGGATGGAGAGGATTAGAAATGAGGACATTAGAGGGTCAGCTCAGGTTGGACAGTTTGGGGACAAAGTTAGACAGGCGAGATTGAGTTGGTTTAGACATGTGCAGAAGAGAGATATTGAGTATATTGGAAAAAGGATGCTAAAGATAGAGCTGCCAGCAAGAGAAAAAAAGGAAGGCCTATGAGGAGGTTTATGGATGTGGTGAGAGAGGAGATGCAGGTGATGAGTTTGACAGAGCAAGAGGCAGAGGACAGAGAGATATGGAAAAAGATGATCCTCTGTGGCAACCCCTAACAGGAGCAGCAGAAAGAAGAAGCAGAAAATAGAAAGTGCTATAACTTCACACTGTGAAACAGAGAATAGGACTTTAGGACCTTCACAACTGATCTCGGTGTTATTCTGGAGTAATAACGAAAAACAGGACTGATAAGCTTGTTGAGTTGAGTGGCCTGTTCTCATCAAAACTGTTCTAATATTCCAAATATATTTGTCTTGCTCAATACCAATAAACTAATATTTATTTATGGCTCTCTACTCCCCCTTGTGGATATGAAGCATACTCCTGCACAGAGCCACACAATGACCTGTGAACTACGCCAGTATGTCGCATATGCTCAGACAATTCCGACCAGCTGGAATGAATTTGGCCATTCCCAATTTAGAGGCACACACATCACATTTCAGGTTAAATCTAACTGTTCCACAACTATTTAATACGTTTTAGGTTTATTACCCCTCCTGGAGTCTCTGGAGCATACATGACAGAAGAGTGATCAAATATGATTCTCCCACCTAATGTGTTTCTGAAACAATGGGCTTTCAAAAACTGAGCTGAGTCACTTGAGGTGTATGAAGTAGACCTTCCATCCCATTATTGTCCAGGAGCTCCTACAGCAGCCCTCTTTTCATTTGTGTAGTTCATTTGCTGAACTCACAAAATGAGTTCACTTAATTCAAACCAGGCATTATAGAACCTCCCTTTGCCTCCAGAATAGCCTGAATTCATTGAGACGTGGATAGAAAAAAGTGCTGCATGCATTCCATAGAGTTCACACTCAATTGACTGAAGTTCCTGTAGAAGTTTTGGCCATGAACCTATGGTAAGCGCTACCTGTTTCTAAAGGTAAATTATTATCATTGGACTGTATGGGTAATTAGAATAAACTGAAGTCAATGTGGGCAGCATGGTGGCGCAGTGGTAGCGCTGCTGCCTCGCAGTTAGGAGACCCAGGTTCGCTTCCCAGGTCCTCCCTGTGTGGAGTTTGCATGTTCTCCCCGTGTCTGCGTGGATTTCCTCCCACAGTCCAAAGACATACAGGATAGGTGGATTGGCGATTCTAAATTGGCCTTGTGTCCTGCGGTGGGTTGGCACCCTGCCCGGGATTGGTTCCTGCCTGGGATTGGCTCTGGCAGACCCCCGTGACCCTGTGTTCGGATTCAGTGGGTTGGAAAATGGATGGATGAAGTCAATGTCATTTTTGTGGAACCAGTCTGAGGTGATGTATGCTTGGTGAAATCAAGGATGGATTGGTGAGCTATGAGGAGAGAATGATGGAGCTGAACCTTTTCTGTTTAAGCAAGCCAAGATTAAAAGGGGACGTGACTGAAGTGTTTTAAATTATGAAAATAATTTTTGCAGTGGATCAAGGCTGTTACTTTAAAATAAACTGCATCGAGAACAAGGACATGGTTGAAAACTCATTAAGGGTAGATTTCTCAGAAATGTAAGAAGGTTCTTCATCATGAAAAAAAACAGATATATTGGGATAAATTACCAAGTAGTGGGGTAGAGAGCAGAACTTTAGAAACCTGCAGATCGCATCTAGGTGTATAGGATAGATGATCTTGTTGGGCTGAAAGGCCTGTTGTAGTCACAGCTTCATTTAACTTTCTATAGTGTTATCCTTCTGGAATTATTCATGTCAAAAATTGTAGACTTTAGCCATAAAGTGAGGCCCATGTTCATCAACAATGCTTAGACATTACATATCAAGGAAGCCTCCTTGCCGTTATGCCACCAGTACAAGTTGCTACTGTGCCCACAGATCACAATGGATTTATAGATTCTTGCTTTTTACTGTATGCCACATTCTGAGCCTACCATCTGCAAGTTCTAGTGAAAATTGAGCTTTGTTATATGAGGCACTATTTTTCAGTTTTCAGTTGTCCAGTTTTAATGATCTTTGCCCGCTGTAACTTCATATTCTTCTTCTCAGCTGATTAAGTATGGTCTTCTGCTTTAAGGACTGAAGGGTTGTGCATGTTGAGATTCCTTTCTGCACCCCACTGCCATAAGAGGTGTTATGGGAGTATTCATGGCTTTAACTTGAATGCTAGAATGTATTTGACCGCAGAACTGCTTCTTGCTGGACTTTGTTTATTCATCACACTACTCCTTGTAGACTCTCGAAGCTGCAGGGTGTGTAAATCTCAGGGCTACAGCTGTTCCTGAGATGCGACAGCCATCACATCTGGCACCAATAATCATTCCATGGTCAAAGTCACTTAGATTACATGTTTTCTCTCCATTCAAATGCTTGATTGAACAGAAAATAAACATCTTGACCATATCTCCATGTCCTATAAATTGAGTTGTTTCCACATGATTGGCAGTTTGGAAGATGAGGCTATTTGAGTTAATGAGCAGGTGGGCCTAAACAAGTGGCCACTGAATGAATGTGAGATCATTTAATTCTAGTGTCTTCTCTCGGGAACATCTGGGCAGCATGCCCACACCATGACAGATGTGGTGCTATTAGGTTCTTGATCTTTTGCAGTAATTATCTTGTTTAGTTTATATTTGAAAAGTCCACTTGATCTTCAGATAATAACTATGGCATAATGGTGTAGCGGTGGATTGTTGATTGCATATCTGTCAGTTAAGGCTACTGATTCGATGTTAGTTTCGTCCGTTTTATGTATCAGCTTACTTGTTGGCTGATTGGCCAACTGATTCTTGTGGAGGCCTCGTTTGAGGCTTCTTTAAGTATAACGCTTTATATGAATTTAATTATTATCCACGGCAGCAATGCGGGCATTTGTTTTATAAACATAAAAATGGGAGCAGTAGTCAATAAAATAAAACAACTGAATACAGACGACAGATTTTTGAAAGTGCCAGCACCGTATCTTTTTCAAAGTAGGTGCTATGATGTTCAAAAACATGTTAATGTATGAGTTTGAGGAATTATTTTTAGCTGTTGGCTGTCTCAGCATTTTTGTAAGACTAGTTCACCTGGTGAGACACACATAAAGAAAAAGTGTTTATGATAGGATGGCATTCCGCTCTTTTGTAATGCAGAAGCTCACTTGCAGTCATTTAGCCGGTGTTTGATTAGGTATCTCGAGCTTCTGAAAGTTGCTTGTGCTCTTTGAGACAGGAACCAGGCCAGTACTTGGATAGGAGACCAGCTAGAGAAAGCTTGGGTTGCCGGTGGAAGAGGTGCTAGTGAGAGGCGCTTACCCTGTGGTCTCTGTGTGTGGATCTCAATGCCCCAGTGCAGTGAAGGGGACACAGTGCTGTGAAACTTGGTGCCGTCCTTCAGATGTGGCGTAATCTGGATGTCCTGACTCTGTGTGGTCATAAAAGATCCATGGGCATCATTCAAAAAGAGTAGGGTGTATCGTGGCTAAATTACCCACCATGACCTGGTCACCCTGGCATCTAATTGACTACAGTATCTCTCTCAGCACTTCACCGCCTAACACCTAATGTGTGATGAGCACACTGGTGCAGGAATGGCTGTCCTTGCATTATCCAGCTGGATGCTACACATTGGTGATGGTTGAAGTGGTTCCCCACCATCCATCCATCCATCCATTCTCTTCCGCTTATCCGAGGTCGGGTCGCGGGGGTAGCAGCTTGAGCAGAGATGCCCAGACTTCCCTCTCCCCGGCCACTTCTTCTAGCTCTTCTGGGAGAATTCCGAGGCGTTCCCAGGCCAGCCGGGAGACGTAGTCCCTCCAGCGTGTCCTGGGTCTTCCCCGGGGCCTCCTCCCAGTTGGACGTGCCCGGAACACCTCACCAGAGAGGCGTCCAGGAGGCATCCTGATCAGATGCCCGAGCCACCTCATCTGACTCCTCTCAATGAGGAGGAGCAGCGGCTCTACTCTGAGCCCCTCCCGGATGACTGAGCTTCTCACCCTATCTTTCAGGGAGAGCCCAGACACCCTGCGGAGGAAACTCATTTCAGCCGCTTGTATTCGCGATCTCGTTCTTTCGGTCACAACCCATAGCTCATGACCATAGGTGAGGGTAGGAACATAGATCGACCGGTAAATTGAGAGCTTTGCCTTATGGCTCAGCTCCTTTTTCACCACGACAGACCGATGCAGAGCCCGCATCACTGCGGACGCCGCACCGATCCGCCTGTCGACCTCACGCTCCATTCTTCCCTCACTCGTGAACAAGACCCCAAGATACTTGAACTCCTCCACTTGAGGCAGGATCTCGCTCCCAACCCTGAGAGGGCACTCCACCCTTTTCCGGCTGAGGACCATGGTCTCGGATTTGGAGGTGCTGATTCCCATCCCAGCCGCTTCACACTCAACTGCAAACCGATCCAGAGAGAGCTGAAGATCACGGCCTGATGAAGCAAACAGGACAACATCATCTGCAAAAAGCAGTGACCCAATCCTGAGTCCACCAAACCAGAACCCCTCAACACCCTGGCTGCGCCTAGAAATTCTGTCCATAAAAGTTATGAACAGAATCGGTGACAAAGGGCATGTAAAGCACTTTGAGTCGGTTAGAAAAGCACTACATAAATGTAATAAATAATTACTGTTACTGGTATTATTATTATTGTCAAAAATAAAGCCTGACATAAAGTTTAGCTAATCATCACTGTGTTGAAGAAGAGTCTTTACATTCTTTGCTTATCAGCTTGAAGAGCCCACATCCAATTTCTGGCATGTCATCTGTTAGTGTGGAGTTTGGTCTCCTTGTGCCTGTGTGCTTTTTTTTTTTTAATTAAGTATTTCCATTTTCTAACACATTTCAAGGACACGTGAGTTATATGATAACTGGTGACTCTCAACTTGCTAGATGTAATGTAAGTGAATGGGAGTGAGTGTGCCCTGTGATATGTTGTTCACCCACTCAGGGTTGGTCCTGGCCTTGTTCCCTCTGCTTCCAGTACAGGCTTCATCCCAAAGTGACCCTCAACTGTATTAAGCAGGCCCGGTTAGTGGATGAATGAATTGATGAGAGTATGGATATGTGGGTATTCAGTATGTGGCCTGCAAAGTTGATGCTTTTGTAAAATGACCTAAAGTTCCCAGGAAAAACAAAAATTAAATTTGTAATTGATCCAACATTGCCTAGTAGTTACCTTGTTTACCCCTTATCTCAAAAAATTGGGGAGCATAGCAAGCACTCTGCTATCCACAACCACTACGAAAGAAAAAGGTATACAGCCGACCCTTGATATACGACCGGCCTGACATGTGAACAACTTGATTTACAACCAAAATTTTTGTTTTGATTTACGACCAACATCTTGCATTACGACCCGAATGCGGTCACGTGTTGTGCGATTGTAAACAAACAGCCGAGAGTAAGCGTCAGTCAGAGCCCAGATACATGTGTTTGTGGACGTAATTTCGGTCAGTGCAGTGATTTATATAATTTTTTTCGATAATTGCTAAGGAAGGAAGAGAAGGTAACGAAGGTAAAGAAAGCAATCACAATCGAAACAAAGAAGGAAATTGTGCGGAAATATGAGAGTGGTGTTCGTGTGACCGATCTCGCTAATATGTACAGCATGTCGAAATCCACCATCTCGACAATTTTACAAAGAAAAGATTTGTATAAGGAGGCTCCTTCCAAACAATAACCACTTCCATTTCATTCTCCTCCTCCTCCCTTCCTGCAACCCAAAGATGTCAAATTAAATGGTGAGTACAGTATGAAATTGTTGTTTCTGGTAGGCTAGGCACTTTTTATAACTTTTTGGTTAGTACATTAGAAAAATTATTGGTGTTTTGGTAAATTATGCACATTATACAACCCTTTTTTATTATGAAAAGGTTAAGTAAGTGTTGCTGTGGGAGGTTCGGAACGCATTATGGGTATTTCCATTATTTCTTATGGGAAAAATAGTCTTGAGTTACAACCAGCCCTTACGAACAAATTGAGTTCGTAAGTCAAGGGTCCACTGTGAATATTTTTTACAGAGTGTTTACCAAAGTACTGGCACCCCACTCCTTCTTCGCGTTTCACATTCATCCAACCATTTTTGAACTTTATAATCCATTGTGGTGGACATGTGGAAGGACCGGGGGAGAGAGTATTTCCAGGACAGTTTCTCCAGTGGGCCAACAGAGGGCAGCCCCCTTGGTTTTGAGCGGGGGCCACGGGTCATGAGCATGGGAGCTCAACCCTGTTGGAGGGTCTTATTTATTTCGGAAGACTCTCGTTGGGCACCTGGAGTCCTTCTGGGTGCCCTTTAAAAAGGGGGCCAGTCCCCACCATTCCTTGGCCTGAGTCGGGAGGAAGAGGACAAAGCCTGAGAAGTAGTGGAGACAGAAGGACTGGTGGCAAAAAAGGACTGTGTTTTGCCCTGTGATTTGTGAACTGTGTCTTGTAAATGAACCGTGTTGGGTGTGGCAAATTGGTGTCCTGCCTGTCTGTGTCCGCGTTGGCTTCACACCATTCATAGGCAGTCTGTCGTGATAAAACACTGTCTCTCTGTATTATGCAGAAAGCTACCTATCGATTTCAGTCTCTGCACACACGTCTTTGGTGAAAACAGAAAACAACAAGAGCGCCAGAGTGCCTTTTTTACTTTTTATAGGTATTTGTGCATCAATTTGTGTTATCCAGCCCTCAGTTTCTGTTTTTTTTTTCTTATTTTCTGCTATTCCATTCATTTGTATTGCAAAATACTTCTCAGGCCATTTTGGACACCATTTTGTTTTGTTCATAGTCACCGCCATTTTGGAATGCCTCTTTATAGGACATGCGATGGTTGTGTCCATGGAAGTTAAGATGTGGGAATTACAACACAACAGAATAAAAGGTCTTCTGTGGAAACTTCATCCGATGTGAGCTGTGGAAAAAAATCCTGAATCAACTGTTCTTGATAAAATCTTTGTGCTTCATTCTTTTGTGTATCAGCCTTTCGCAATTGTCCTCGATTTTGAATTTTGATCTTCGTTTTTGAAATTGATGCACGGTTTTCTTTGACCTTCCAGTTTTCTCGTTTCTGCTTTCACGTCCTTCTCCTGGTTACTCCAAAGCTTCTCTGCCCAGCAGACATATCAAGGAGATACTGACTGAGCAACTTCAATATCTTACCACTGTGACACCAGCCAACCCAAATAAAATGATCACAAAGGTGTGGATAATTATTGGCTTACTTTGTATATATGTGCCAAGAGAAACAGCCTGGAATCCACTACTGAAAGTACACAGACCTCATCTGAAAGCCCCCATTTCCCAAAAAAGGCTAGTAGAGTCAAGCTGAGGACCTCCATGTCTCTGATCCATTGATGAGCCAATCAAATTGTGCATATCTGATAACATTTAGCTTTCTTTGCATTACATAGGTGTGTCTGGTAGTAGGATCTTTGTGCTGTGCTGTGGGCCACAGCCAGACCTTTTATGTCACATAGACATGCAATCTGATGGGCTATTAAGCGAAGCTCCTAAATTGCAGAGGCCAGGAGGTCTGCTGCTATACCCTTCTCACATAAAGACCCTAGCTTCTGTGGTTATATACCTGATGATACTTTAAATGTCACTGACCACCTTCACATACTTGCACCACATTTCAAACATTGGGCAGTTGGTATAGCCACTGCCGTTCCTAGAATGGTGAGCCACACATTGAGCTTCATCTTGTGTTCTCACAGGCACACTCAACACCTCCACTTTTGCCACGATGAACTTTCAACTGACCATTTGTGAATCCCACAGACGGCTTCTCCTTGAATAAAGAAACAGGACAGGAATTTGGTGCAAACCACAACTCATGGACCTCCAGGCTTACCCATTCTCATTCTCATGCTCCCAACTTTCTCAGGAGCACACACTTCTACTGATCCGTGCCACAAATTCCTGAAAAGAAACTATAAACCTGGTATATATAAAAACATTAAAATTCCAGAGTGGATAAACCTGTTAAGAGAAAGTAAAACTGGATGAAATCTATCAAGTTCCTTCTCATACTAACCCACACAGATCTTTGGGGATTTGAAATAAACAACACACAAACATTGGGAGAGTATGCAGCTTCTGCACAGACAACAGTCAGGCGTGGGAAACTGGATCTGTGAAGCGGCAGCTGTTGGCAACGGAGCTGTGTATCATGAGGGTCATGTCAGCATGTACTCCATGATTTATGGACTCATTTTTGTGCACCACCTGCATGAAGTAGGCTCTGAAAATTGATGAATGGAATATGAAAAGGAAAGGGTATGACTAAATACCTACTGACTTTTAGATGTCACGTTAAGACTTCTCCATTGTCCTGTTATAGTTAAGAGTGGGAGTGTGTTGCCTTGAGGAGGGTATAGGTGGGTAGCTCTGTTTACAGACACCCTACTTCCATTTTTTTTTCGTTTTTGACATTGCACATCATCTAAGAGGGCTGAACTCACCCATCCCTATATACTGTCAATTGTTGGTTGTCTCTCTGGGTAACCATATGCCCCTGAACAGGTATTAGGGAAATCTGGCAGGTCCCTTCAACAACAACAACATTTATTTCTACAGCACGTTTTAATACAAATGATGTAGCTCACAGTGCTTTACAAGATGAAGTAAGAAAAAAGAAAAATATAAAAACAAAATTAGGGAATACTAATTAACAAAGAATAAAGTAAGGTCCAATGGCTGGGAGGACAGAAAAACTCCAGAGGACTGGAGAAAAAAAAAAAAGAAAAAAAATCTGCAGGGGTCCCAAGGCCACAAGACCATCCAGCCCCCATTAGGCATTCTACCTAACATAAATGATCTCAATCAGTCCTCATGGTTTTCAGGCTTCACGTGGAAAAATTTGATGATGATGGTCATATGGACATCAGGCCTTTGATCCATCAATGTAGAGACTGCATGGTGCTTTGATCAGACGGCGGTGGTGACGCAGATCTCCACTGCAGAAAACCGGATTAAGCACAGCAGGGAAATAGTGGTTAGTACGGATTGTGGAGCCATGATAAAAATGATAATTCAATGCATATACAGAATATCAGGATTACACTAAAATGAAGCTATGAGAAAGCCATAATGGGTTTTCAGCAGTTTTTTTTAAGGTGCTCCACCGTATTAGTCTGATGAATTTCTATCGGTAAGCTATTTCAGATTTTAGGTGCATAATAGCAGAAGGCCGCCTCACCACGTTTAGCTCTTGGAATTCTAAAACAGACCCTCATTTGAAGATCTAAGGTTACAGTCTGGAGTGTAAGATGAGAGGCATTCCAAGATATAGGATGGAGTGAGATGATTTAAGGCTTTGTAAACCATAAGCAGGATTTTAAAGTCAATTCTAAATGACACAGGTAACCAGTGTAGTGACATCAGAACTGGGGTGATGTGCTCGGATTTTCTTTTCCTAGTTAAGATTCTAGCAGCTGCTTTTGCACTCGTTGCAATCGATTGATGTCTTTTTTGGGTGGTCCTGAGAGGAGTGCGTTACAGTAATCTAGTTGACTGAAAACAAAAGAATGAACTAATTTTTCAGCATCTTGCAGAGTTATAAGAGGTCTAACTTTTGCTATATTTGTTAAGTGAAAAAATGCTGTCCTAGTAATCTGATTAATATGCGATTTAAAATTTAGGTCAGAGTCAATAATTACCCTCGGCCCAAAGTCCATTGAATAGTCCACTTCTTCTTGACTTTTCTTCTTACACATATCCCAGTTTTTTTCAGCACCTGCTAGCTCTTTAAGGGACAATCATGGAGTAATATGTCGAATCGGATATTTGACAGGCCTCATCTTCTTGGCTTTTGATTCAGTCATTCGAGATGTTGTGGTGAGGTGAGGTGATCCAGCTCCCCAGCAGTGAGGATGATGCTTCTTCAGCATCCTTTTAGCAGATTAAAATCGAAGTGAAAACACTTGGGGGAACACGGCTTTCATCATCCTGAAATATCCCTGTCATTTTCATTTTTCTCATGATGATGCTTTCATGCCACTCCTGTTCTGCTTTATCTGAATCCTCCTCTTTCTTCCTTTGCTGATCACATCTCACCCTGCATTTCCTGCACAAACCCTCCCCGCTATCTTTTCCCTTGTTCCCCATTATCATCACCATCTGCCTTCACTCTCAGTATCCCCTTAATCCTGTTAGCTAGCTTTCTGTATCCCAGCCCTTACTTACACACATTTGGGCAAGGCGGTGAAATATTTTATTGATGAACATGGGGCAGGGAATGAGTACCAGCCAGAGCGTGTGCTACAAGCTTTACATTCATTTACATTCCAGGCAGATTTTCCATTGTTCCAGCCACCTTGCAGAAAGCACGATTACGCAGAGAAGCTCAAACGCAATTCCCAATGGAGCCCAGCTCACAAGATTTCAGCTTTTCAGTTGGAAGACATGCCAATGTTTTAATTATCACACTGAAAATAATAATAATTAAAAAAAATAAACTCATAACCCTTGAAAGGGGAAAGAAGCTTCAATCACCTGCATATAGTCAGAATCTGTAGAGCCTGATGCAGATGTAAGTTTACATTTTTCACATTTATTTATTTGGCTGACGCCTTTATCCAAAGTAACTTACAACATTTATGATACAATTGGTTACATTTCTTTTGGTTTTTCCAATTGGAGCACGGGCAGGTCAAGTGACTTGCTAGTGGTCACAATGTGTCAGTAGCGGGATTTGAACCCACAACCGCAGGGTTTGCAGTTCAAAGTCTTAACCAGTGCACCACACATAAGTTGTGTATTACATGTTACTGTCATAGTTACATAGTTACATGCATGTGCAGGGCATACGCTCTTATATTCTAAAGTGTTACTGCATTGTGGAAATAGTAAAAACTCAGTGGATGAAATGCAACCTAAGGCAGATAGTTCCAACTATCCATCCATCCAGCCAGCCAGCCATTCACTTACTGTATTTTCTGATACAGTAATCCCTCGCTATATCGCGCTTCGCCTTTCGCGGCTTCACTCTATCACGGATTTTATATGTAAGCATATTTAAATATATATCGCAGATTTTTTGCTGGTTCGCGGATTTCTGCGGACAATGGGTCTTTTAATTTCTGGTACATGCTTCCTCAGTTGGTTTGCCCAGTTGATTTCATACAAAGGACGCTATTGGCACATGGCTGAGAAGCTACCCAACCAGAGCGCGTATTACGTATTAAATAAAACTCCTCAAATATATTGTGAGCACGGGGGCTGTTCGCACCCCTAGAGGATATGGCCGCTCCTCAATAAACGCTGAAAGATTACCTTCACATTGCTCTCTTTCTTGCTGGGCTTGCATATGGCTGATTTGTCAAGCGATGTGCTTCCTGCACTGTGCTTCACATACTTAAAAGATCAAACAGCACGTATTGAGTTTTGATTGTTTGCTTTCTCGCTCTGACATTCTCTGAGGGGGTGTGAGCAGGGGGGCTGTTCGCACACCTAGACGATACGGACGCTCGTCTAAAAATGCTTTCACGTTGCTCCCTTCTGTGCAGCTGCTTCGTGAAGCGACATGCTGCACGGTGCTTCACATACTTAAAAGCTCGAAGGGCACGTATTGAATTTTGATTGTTTGTTTTTATCTCTCTCTCTTTCTCTGCTCCTGACGGACGGGGTGTGAGCTGCCGCCTTCAACAGCTTTGTGCCGCGGTGCTTCGCATACTTAAAAGCCAAACAGCCATATTGATTTTTGACTGCTTGCTTTGTTCTCTCTCTCTCTCTCTCTGATGCGCACTCCTTTGAAGAGGAAGATATGTTTGCATTCTTTTAATTGTGAGACGGAACTGTCATCTCTATCTTGTCATGGAGCACAGTTTAAACTTTTGAAAAAGAGACAAATGTTTGTTTGCAGTGTTTGAATAACGTTCCTGTCTCTCTACAACTTCCTGTGTTTCTGTGCAAATCTGTGACCCAAGCATGACAATATAAAAATAAACATATGGTTTCTACTTCGCGGATTTTCACCTTTCGCGGGGGGTTCTGGAACGCAACCCCCGCGATGGAGGAGGGATTACTGTATTCGTTTCTCCATGACATGTTTGGGGACTAAGAACCAATCATGTCAGTACTTGAGCATAAGACAGGATCCGACACCGGATGGAATGTCATGTCATTACAGAACTTGTTCATGCACATGGCCTGCTCACCGTTATATACAGTATGGCTATGATGCTGCTGTCTCGAGATCCAGGGCTCATGCCTGGTCATTGTCTTTGTAGCATCTCTATCTACTGTCCTTATATGCAGGTATTTCCAGAAATCCTTCCATTTTCCACCCTGTCACACACGTGCGAGTAGGAGGCAGCTAAAGGGCTCAAGTAATTGTAATACTACATCAGACCAGCGGGCGGCGAGGTGTACTGACTGTCTTTCTCAGTTCCTTGCAGACCCTTCCCGGGAAATCCCACAAGTGCCAGCACATTAGATGATGTCATTTCCGGTTCTGGTGCATTGGATGACACCATTTCTGGTTCTGATGACATCACTTCCTATACGGGCCTTTAAAGCCGCCATCTTGCCTTTGTTTAATCAGTTATGTTTTGGACTCTGTCTTGTAAACAACTCTCTTTGAGAGTTCAAATTATTTTCAGCCAGGAGATATTATACGGGTGGCTGCCCCAAACCTTTATTATGTCTGGTGTCTTATTGTGTCACAACCCATATACCAAAGATTTATGTCAAGCTGTTTGGCAATGCTCAGTTTACCCCATGTGTGTGTGTGTGTGTGTGTGTGTGTGTGTGCTGTAACAAGAATGAGTCAGAGACATCATAAAGAGTTGGGGCGGCCACCCGTATAATATGCTCGGCTGCAAAATTGCTTCTTTTGTACACAATGTGCTTAGATCAGAGTCCAGAACAGAACTGCCTGTACTGAGGCAAGATGGCAGCTTTAAAGGCCTGGAAGGGAAATGACGTCAACGGCGCAGGAACTGGGAGTGGCGTCCTCGTGCCCGGAAGTGACGTCATCCTTGGGGCCGGCAACAGGCGGGATTTCTGCCGGGAAAGGTCTGCAAGGGACTGAGAGAGATAGTCAGTACACTCCGCCGCCCCCTGGCCTGGCGTAGAATTACTAGTGTTTAGGCCCTTCAGCTGTTTCCCATGCGCACGTGTGTGACAGTGCTTATAAACAACTGACACCCACTCCATTGTCAGGCTCTATTTTATGCTGGATGCTACTGGGATAGGCTCCATCCCCACTTGACTCTGAATTGGACTAATCAGTTTGAGAATATTATGTTATGTACATCTTTGGGATGTGGGGGTAAAAAAACAAAATAGCCGAATTAATCCAATCAGACATACAGAGATTATGACAATTCAATGACCAGGCCATGATCTGAGCCTAACTCTCTGAAGCTGGCCAGCATCAGCCTTAACCACTGTGCACATCATTAAGGATGAAATACACAAGGGGTACATAAAGGAAAGGTGGACCTGCCTCACTATGTGGACACCAACCTTACAAGCAGTGAAATTGTTTCTTTTATCCAATGGTGGTCCGTTGTGCCAAATACACTCTTTCTGTTTTCTGACAACACATCCTCTTACACTTACCAGACCTTCTGCCACCCTTTCTATTAAGGGGACATTAATGGCTATAGACCATCATGCTGTGCTTGTACCAGTAGATGTGTAGGCATCATTAGCTTGATGTTGGCTCAGGTAGGCACAGATGGACCGAAGGCACTTGCACTCCTTCAGAAGTCTTACTAAGAAGGCTGAATGGCTTTACATAGTATTCAAATCTTTCCTGCCTAGCAGACATATCAAGGAGACACTGACTGATGAAGCCCGACACCTTACCACTGTGACCATAGACACTGGAGAACGCTGTACAGCCAATCCAAATAAAATGATCACAAAGGTGTGGATACTTATTGACTTACATTGTAAATGTGTGCCAAGAGAGACAGCCTGGCATCCGCTACTGAAAGTACACAGACCTCAACTGAATGCCCCCATTTCCCAAAAAGATGCAGTAGAGTCAAGCTGAGGACCTCCTCAGCTCTGATCTGTTGATGAGCCAATTAAGCTGTACATATCTGATAACATTTAGATTTCTTTGCATTACATGTGACCATCAAGTAGGTGTGTCTTGTAGTAGGGGCATTGTGTAGTGCTGTGGGCCACAGCCTGACCCTTCACGTCACATCGACATGCAATCTGATTTGAATGTTTCTTATCAGACCTTCTGCCACCCTTTTTATTAAGGGACCATTCATGGCTATGGACCATCATGCTATGTTTGTACCAGAAGAGGTAGGGACATCATTAGCTTGATGTCGGTTCAGGTAGGCACAGATGGACTCAAGGGCACCTGAAGCCATGCAGAAGTCTTACTAGGAAGGCTGAATGGTTTTACTTGGTATTTGTTCTCTTGTAATATGTCTGTCCCACTCCATGTAGCGGCACAATCTCCACATTGCTAAGCTGTGCCCACTGTTGGCTCGGGTGAAGAGTTTCTCATCCTTAATCCTGGACTACATCTGTTCCTCTTGGTCTTCATCCCATTGCATTTACCAGTCTGGGCCAGTGAATGAATGTAACTGGTCCTGTGCCATAACTAAACATGTTTAACTATATGGTATCACTGACTTGAAGTTCTCTGTCAGAAACCATTTTATTTATTTTTATTCTCCTGTTATATTTTCAGTTCACATTTATTGTACGACATTGGCTTTTAAGTGGGTGGCTTTATCAACAGCATGCAGGTGTGAATGGAAGTGAATTAGCAGTTTCTGTTCAGGACCCATTGTCACTTTCATAAAAGCTTGTGGCTTGTTTTCACTTTTAAAAGAAACTATTTAAATGCAGACATGGGAACAAAGTTTCATTCATTTTTACAATCTGCTCATCTAAATAAAGCCTTGTGGGAAAGTAAAGTCTAACCTTGCAGCATCTGTGCAAACATGGACATGGTGGCAGTCCACTGGTGGGCACGCTGACACATACTTGCCAGATTTAGACATTTAGAGACTCCGTTCATCTTTTAGATGTGGGTTGAAAACAAAACATGCAGAGAAAAAAATTACGGGGAGAAATTGCAGTTCCACTGAGACAGTAACAGGACTAAAATTTAAACTCATAACTCAGGAGTTTTGAAGCAAGAGTGCTAACCACAAGACCGGAAACTCATTAAGGAGCATAAATAGAGTCCTGCGACAAGAGCACTTCAAGCTGTCCTTGTGCTGTTCCTGCTTACCTTACTCAGACAGCCATAATCGACATTCTCTAGAGGGGGAAAGCAAACGAGACCCCTTCTTGGACATGACTTGAAAGAAAGTTTGGATTTAGCTCTTTACTATTTAACTGGTGGGAGGAAAACGTGGCACAGTGGTGCTCCAGGAATGAGGTCAGCATCCACTGGTCTGTAGCATTCAGCAGCACCACTCAGGAAGACCTTTTAACAGCTGTTCCCATGTTGTCCTGAAGCTGTCCACTTCTTATATTAGACGTCTTCTTTAAGAGGATATTCAAGATGTAGTACAAGAAAATGGCATTCAACAGAACAATCCCTATGGTAAGTCACAGGCAAGAATTATGAGGAACTTTAAATGCTTATTCTTGTGCGACTTAAAGACAATGCACCTGATTGAAAAGTCTTTTACATGGTGACACCATTAGGAACCTTTGAAACGCCTTTGAAGACTTCATTAATCATTCTTTTTTTTTTTAAATAGCACCCATAGCTTCAAACAATAAAGTGCCTTATCATGTAATAGAAGTCACAGAGGTGGCAATTAACCCATGGGATGTGACAGCAAAGATAATGGGATCAATAAAAAAAGAATTTAATCTACTTTTTATACTGTCCAGCACATACATATGGTATAGTAGAACACCCATCAATCTACAAGTGGTGGTCACTTGACCTTTGTCATCAGAACTGTCACTTTGTCTGATTTTGACAGTAACTATACCTCATATAACTCACTGTGAACCTCCTTAAGGTTTATATTCCCCAGGAGGGCTGCTGGATGGAGTTTTTGTTTTCCTCTTCTTCATTGGCCTTGACCATCTGTTCATTGTTATTTACTGTTTACAGCCTGTTACAGTTCTAAATAAATAAAGGTTCTTTCTGGAACCTTCATGTGCAGGAGTCTCTTGGGAACTGAGAATGGTCCTCCTATCACTCTGAAGAACCACTCTGGACACTTTACTTTTAAGAATGTAATGTTCTACCGAGGCATCACGGTGGCGCAGTGGGTAACTCTGCTGTCTCGCAGTAAGGAGTCCTGGGTTCACTTCCCAGGTCCTCCCTGCATGGAGTTTGCATGTTCTCGCCGTGTCTGCGTGGGTTTCCTCCCACAGTCCAAAGACATGCAGGTTAGGTGCATTGGCGATCCTAAATTGTCCCTAGTGTGTGCTTGGTGTATGTGTGGGTGTGTGTGCCCTGTGGTTGGCTGGCACCCTGCCCGGGGTGTGTTTCCTTCCTTGCACCCTGTGTTGGCTGGGATTGGCCCCAGCGGACCCCTGTGACCCTGTAGTTAGGATATAGTGGGTTGGATAGTGGATGGATGTTCTACCGATTAATGAGTATACTGTAACTACCTTACCTTTTGAATTTCCCCATGGAATTAATAAAGTTTGTCTAATCTAATCTAAATCTATTTCCTCTGTGGTAAAAAAATCAGGCAGCAGACAGAAAAAGATTTGGGGATGGCCAACCCGTATACTGAAAAATCAGCAAAAGAAAAGAAACACATTTTTACAGAAGCGGAGTTCACAACTGAACTGACTAACAGGTTGAGTCTGAGCTATAAATATGGGGGATAGGAGGAAGAGGTGGAGTCAGGGCGGCCAGAGAAGGAACTGATGTGGCAGGAAGGTGGATTCTGGGTACCCGAAATGATGTCATCAGGGTTTGCTGGAAGTGATGTCAGCAGTGGGTGGGCTGGTGGTGATGTCATTGAGAGGCACGGCCTTCGGCTGAAAATACAGAGGGACAAGAGGAGCGAGGAGCAGAAGAGAGCGCCAACCCCTGGTCTGGGAGACAAATAACACTGAGCCAGTAAACCGTTTCCCATGCACACGCGTGTGAAATTGGACTATAATGGACTTTATAGTTCCATGGTTGTTTATGTTAATTAGATTAGATTAGATATATTTTATTAATCTCTAATGGGAAAGTCAAAACAAAGCAGCAAAACCATAAAATACACAGACTCCGAGTCAAAGTAAAATATAAGATAATGCATAAATATTATGCTAAAAATAACTGTAATAAATTGACATCTATACTATCTTCCTATGGCTTCTGGGTGGAGAGAAGCAAGCATTGAAGTGCCTAATGGCAGCAGGTAGAAATGCTCCCCAGAGGTGCGTCTTATTACACCATGGCAATATGAGTGTGTAGCTGAAAGGACTCCAAAATTGCATCCCAAGTGGGGGGATTGGAGAAATTGTTCACGATGTCATTCTGTTTTGCCACCTTCCTCTTTGCCACGACAGTCTCCAGAGCCCAGACTCAGTCCTGTAAATGAGCTGGCTGAGTTGATTCAGGTGTTTTGCATCACCTGAATTCAATTTACTTCCCTAGGAGATCACAGCATAGAACAACACTCTGGCTCCAATGGACTGGTAAAACACTTCCAGCAGCTTGCACACACAGATGTGAATCTCCTTGGGAAGTACAACCTACTCTGGCCCTTCTTATAATGCATCACTGTATTTTCAGCTGTTCATATGGACTCCCCGGGACTTGTAGCTCTGTTTGACCACCACTTCCTCCCCCTGGATGGCGACTGGCCCCAGGGTATCCTTAACATGCATAAAGTCCTCCACCAATTCTTTTGTCTTGTTAATGTTGAGTTGAAGATGGCTCTTGCTGCATCATAAGACAACATCCTCCACCGGCTTGTACTTATTTCCATTAACAATACAACCTACTTGTATGATGGAGGAGTCATCTGAGAACTTTTGTAGATGGAAAACACAGTATTATACTGGAAGTCCACTTTGTGGATGGTAAACAGTTATGGAGGCAGGACGGTTCCCTGCAGTGCTCCAGTGTTACACACTGCCATTTGTTGGTCAGATAGTCCATTATCAGGAGACTGTTGGGCATCAAGATGCATATCCCTTAGATGTTTCCCTAGTATGTAACAAAGGATGGTGTTAAAGGCACAGGAGAAATCAAATAACATCATCCTGAATGTGGTGCTGGCCTTGTCCAGGTGGGAGTAGGATTAGTGAAGCATATAAATCAGAGCATCAGATATGTGCCTGGTTGGCAACCTGCAGAAGATCAAGATGGTGTGTAATCAGGGGGCAGAGCAGTGACAGGACCAGTCTCTCAAAGGTCTTCATAGTGTATGAAGTAAGAGCAACTGGTCTAATGTCCTTGGTGGCACTGGAGTGCCCCTTCTTTGGAACTAGGACCACTCAAGATATTTTATTAAGAATTTAGTGGTTTATGGTACAGTAATCCCTCGCTACTTCGCGGTTCACTTTTCGCGGATTCACGACTTCGCGGATTTTATATGTAAGCATATCTAAATACATAACGCGGATTTTTCGCTGCTTCGCAGGTTTCTGCGGACAATGGGTCTTTTTACTTGCTTCCTCAGTTGGTTTGCCCAGTTGATTTCATACAAGAGATGCTATTGGCGGATGGCTGAGAAGCTACCCAATCAGAGCACGCAGTTAAGTTCCTGTATGCTGCTGATTGGCTCAGCGACGGAGTGTTGCATTAACCAGGAAGTCTCATCTCACTCATTCATCATTAACGTGCTAATGCTTCAGGGGCCGTGTCCAAGCACCAACAGAAGATGCAAATGATTGCAGAAAAGGTAAAAGTTTTGGATATGTTGAAGGAAGGGAACAGCTACACCGCTGCAGGACATCGATTCTTTTTATTTAAAAAGGAGGAAAAGCATATAAGATCTACGGCCGCAGTGTCCTTTAACCAGGGTGCAAAACGAGTTGCAAGTGGATGTGATAAGGCAGTAGTCTGGATGGAATCTGCTTTAGGAATCTTTGCAACAAGGTCGACGACGTCATGACCGCCTACAAGCTGCTACGTGTACTTCGCTATACAGTAAGTGTAAACTTATCTACCGATTTCATATTGCTTAGCAGTTGTCCCTGTTTTTAATAGAGTAAACGGTGGGTTGTAAACAATACAGGGAGGGTTTAAAAACGTCCAAATACACGTTAAATAATTAAATAAATATAGTGTCCCTACTTCGCGGAAATTCAGTTATCGCGGTCGGCCTTGGAACCTATCTCCCACGATAATTGAGGGATAAAACATTCAACGAAACATCCATCCATCCATTTTCCAACCCACTGAATCCGAACACAGGGTCACGGGGGTCTACTGGAGCCAATCCCAGCCAAAACAGGGCACAAGGCAGGAACCAATCCCGGGCAGGGTGCCAACCCACCGCAGGACACACACACATACACACACACACACCAAGCACACACTAGGGCCAATTTAGAATCACCAATCCACCTAACCTGCATGTCTTTGGACTGTGGGAGGAAACCGGAGTGCCCGGAGGAAACCCACGCAGACACGGGGAGAACATGCAAAGTCCACACAGGGAGGACCCGGGAAGCGAACCCAGGTCTCCTAACTACGAGGCAGCAGCGCTACCACTGCGCCACCGTGCCGCCCCCTCAATGAAACAACAACTGTGAATACTGCATACTGTACTGCAAAAATTAGTTTTATTATCAGTGGCATAACAAGGAGGGACGGTTGTATGGGTTCAGTTCACCCCCTAAATTACTTTTATAAATCCAATATAAATGGAAATTCTACCTAATGTTATCCTAAAGATAATGGCAATTCTATCCAGGCCTGGGTGAAAAAGAATGAAAAAGATATGTTAGCAGGAACTGCCTAAGAAATCCTGGGAGAGTCCACTCTCTACAACACCCTGGATGGTCCTGTCATCCAAGACTTCAGTCTTCTTGTAAATAGAAGTCATCTTCATATTATAATTGGTGGGAGGAAGCCGCATGAAAGTTAAAGTGGCTATGTCCCTACTGTACCGGAGGGGCTTCTGCCTCACGACTCACAGTACCTTATTGCTTTTCCACTATCTATCTATCATACAATGCTTTTCTATGTTTTATGCAAAGTCTAATATTTCTGATCTCTGTTTCACTCCGAGTTGCTATCAGAAGAATGTAAATGGAAATTCAATTACAAATATCTTTTCTTCTCTTACTGTATGTATTTCCTCTCAAATTTTCTCCTCCCTAACGTGTTTCATTAAACACCACTTTTTCAGTGATACACAATAGATAACATAAAGCCATCTTACTTTCCCCAAGGTCATCAGGTTAAAACTGACAGGTCACCTAGTAAATATTTCCGATTGCTTACATTGTCGTTACCAGGATCAGCGAGCAGCTGAACGACTCAAGTGTGAAACATACTGACTGCACAGGCCTGACCTACTTGCGCCGAGTCTCAGTGAGCCGTAAGTAATTCTGCTGCAGCTCATAAACACATCCGGCTCATTGGACACCGGTATATTCATTATCCAGTACATGACAACAAATGCTGTAGAATAGAAAGAAAGCTTTTTCATTCTTGGACACTGTCTAATCTTTAGTGGAGGCAGGTTAAGAATCTTACATCTCCAAAATATTTTATTTTGAGAGTTTGGTGTCATCTGAATAATGAATGAATAATAACCAGCTGAGATATTTTACTTCTTGTTCAGTTTTCCAAAGCCTTCTTCTTCTACACAAAATTTCAAACCTTTCCTTTTGTCTGGTGATTTTTTTTTCTGTTATGTTTGTTAGACAGTATGGCCAACAGGGGGCTCCACTGACCCCAAATACATATGCAGCTAGACAGTCCCAAGTTCAAAATATTTATTGTTTTATTCATTACCTTTTACAGGCTTCTTTTCAGTGAGCACAGTATAGTATACAATTGAATTCTTGTTCCTTACACCCTTCACTTCTTGTATGCAGCCTGACTGACTTCCTAGGTGGAGTGGCTTCTTTTATGGAGGATCTGGGAGTACCTCCAGTGCCATAGCATTAAACACTGGAAGAACTTCCGGGTCAGAACTGAAGTCCCACCAAACAGGGAGGTCTACTCCCAGCTGCACCCTTTGGCGGCACCCATGGACCCCAACCAGGCTGTCCTTCTGGACAGCAGTGCGAAATATGTCTTGAGGGTGTCCATACTGGAACTACTGTATGCTCGAGGAACACTGCCATCCATCATAGTGGGGGGACATAGTTTGCTGGACATTCTCCCCTGGACTATCCATTTTTCTTTCACTCCAGTTGGGATGGTAACCAAAAGAACCTCCATTATATAATGCCCATCCATTACAGCCTCCAGGCCAGGCCAGAATTTCTCCCTTATCCTAGCCAAGGTACCAATCCATCTGAGAGGGCATCTACAATGGTAATGACCATCCAATTGGAATAAACAATTTCTGGTGTGGCCTGCAGAGGGCCCTCCAGCTGCCCAAACCTGACACAGACAGATGCAGGACACACCTTTCTAATTTTTTTCTCGTGGGAAACACTTTCCCTCATTTCCCACCTGCACAGCACAATAACTACAAAAGCACACTTTTTTCTTTCTTCTCTTCTCTCTCTCTCTCTCTCTCTCAGTCCACCTCCACTCCTCCTGGTGAGCTTTGTCCTCCATCTCCCGACTCTGGCTACTGGAGTAGTGGCAGCTGGTTCCTCTTATAGAGCACTCGCTCCAGGTGTCCCATGATCTTCTTCAGGCAGCACTTCTGGATGTTGTGGGAGTGCTGCAACAAAGGACTCAGCACTTCCTGCAGAAACCCCTGCTGGTGCCCACGGAACCCAACAGGGTCGTGCCAAACTCCAACTCCCATGGAGCCCTGTGGATGTCTGAGGCACCGCCGCAACCCTTGGGGGCTGCCATCTAGTGCTCCAGTGGAGGTAATGCCCTAAATATGCTCTGTCCCCCAGTCCTTTCATTACAGGGTAAGAACCTCGGCCATTCGCCACACTGGGGTTTCACTTTTAACAGTAAAGACAGGCTTTTGAGGGTCCAAGGCTTTTATTATCCCATAACACTTCAGGACAAATTCACAACTGTTTTCATCCCAAGAGAGCTCAGAGTCCTCTAGTTGCTCCCAGAAAATCAAAAAAAGGTACAGTAGATGTTCTGGGACTTTCATGTAATGTATGTTAGAAACTCTAAAATATTCCAAAGCTGAATAGACGGATGGCTCAAACAAACTGTGACAATTCCAAGAATGATAACAAACAGTCACTTACTGTACATCTTTTATTATGACTCTCCTTCTACTGGCTTATTGCAATTGCAAAAAAATAAAGAGAGAGAATTCACTTCACAATTGATCAGCTTTAGTGTGATAGAAAATGCTTACTTAGCTTCCT